>NC_036850.1:19110093-19186958 GCF_002910315.2 Salvelinus sp. IW2-2015
ATTAAAAGCTATTAGCACACCACTATTTCACATACAGCAGGTCTTTAAAGCTATAGCACACACTATTTCACATACAGCAGGTCTTTAAAGCTATAGCACACACTATTTCACATACAGCAGGTCTTTAAAGCTATAGCACACCACTATTTCACATACAGCAGGTCTTTAAAGCTATAGCACACACTATTTCACATACAGCAGGTTTTAAAGCTATAGCCACACACTATTTCACATACAGCAGGTTTTAAAGCTATAGCACACACTATTTCACATACAGCAGGTTTTAAAGCTATAGCACACACTATTTCACATACAGCAGGTCTTTAAAGCTATAGCACACACTATTTCACATACAGCAGGTTTTAAAGCTATAGCACACACTATTTCACATACAGCAGGGTTTTTAAAGCTATAGCACACACTATTTCACATACAGCAGGTCTTTAAAGCTATAGCACACACTATTTCACATACAGCAGGTTTTTAAAGCTATAGCACACACTATTTCACAATAGCAGGTTTTTAAAGCTATAGCACACACTATTTCACATACAGCAGGTCTTTAAAGCTATAGCACACACTCTTTCACATACAGCAGGTTTTAAAGCTATAGCACACACTATTTCACATACAGCAGGTTTAAAGCTATAGCACACACTATTTCACCGTACAGCAGGTTTTTTAAAGCTATACACACACTATTTCACATACAGCAGGTCTTTAAAGCTATAGCACACACTATTTCACATACAGCAGGTTTTTAAAGCTATAGCACACACTATTTCACACATACAGCAGGTTTTAAAGCTATAGCACACACTATTTCACATACAGCAGGTCTTAAGCTATAGCACACAATATTTCACATACAGCAGGTCTTTAAAGCTTATAGCACACACTTATTTCACAATACAGCAGGTTTAAAGCTATAGCACACACTATTCACATACAGCAGGTTTTTAAAGCTATAGCACACACTATTTCACATACAGCAGGTTTTTAAAGCTATAGCACACACTATTTCACATACAGCAGTCGTTTTAAAGCTATAGCACACACTATTTCACATACAGCAGTTTTTAAAGCTATAGCACACACTATTTCACATACAGCAAGGGTTTTTAAAGCTATAGCACACACTATTTCACATACAGCAGGTTTTTAAAGCTATAGCACACACTATTTCACATACAGCCTAGGTTTTTAAAGCTATAGACACACTATTTCACATACAGCAGGTTTTTAAAGCTATAGCACACCACTATTTCACATACAGGCAAGCAGGTTTTTAAAGCTATAGCACACACTATTTCACATACAGCAGGTTTTTAAAGCTATAGCACACACTATTTCACATACAGCAGGTTTTTAAAGGAGCAAAGAGTTTGATCTGCTTCGTGTTTTCATTTTTGCCATGGAACAAAATATTGTGATACTGGTATCGTCCCAGGCCTACTATTTACCCTTTCTAAAAACAGACTGCTCTATCTAAGTGGCATTCTCCCTTGTGTTTTACAGAAAGGGTTCACGAGGTGTGACTTCACTGACACGGCCATTTAGAGCAGACTGCTTGGCCCTTTTACTGGATTCATATTCTGGACCTGCTGGTAGAGCCAGCAGGAGGACCCCCACAATGAACCTGACACATCTGGTCTCAAATGGATGCATTGATGGAACCTGAATAATTCTGAGGAATGTATTTACCGGCCGCCAAGGACGGAGGAGAAGCAGCTTTTCTTTACTCAATATTTTTTAGATTTTATCACATTTTATTGGTCTTTCAAAATGGACTGCTTTACCAGCTTAATATTTGTATTGTCATGAGAGTGTGTTGGATGACTGAGGAATCTTCACTTCAGGACGGTGCGTGTGCGTGGTCCATGCCTGTGTGCATGCATGTGTGTGAATGTTTGGACTTAGTGGACTCGTCCCGTAAAAGGCATTGAATGCCTCTTTTCATCTCTGATACCATATGGGCTCAACATGCCATTCCTACAGACATACTGTGAATACAATCCTCTATATTGTTAGTTCTACAGTACATGGATGCTTCACTGAAAGATACAGGATGGGTGCCCTCCAAACTCCCCTTTGAACTAATAATCACCAGAGCATTTTAAAGAGCCCCTGCTTTTAATCACCCCAGTCTCCACTTCATGGTAATACAATGTTTTCCGGGTCCATCCAAGGAGGCTCTTCTGTGCTTATTTTCACCCCAAATAACTAACAATAAACAGCATCTGACATGACCAGACAGTTGTCCCCAGTGTGTCCTTTAAGCATGAAAATAAACTTCTCATTATCTTACCCCTCCCTCACAGATCTGTGCTACATTGTTTGGGCGGCAGGTAGCCTAGTGGTTAGAGTGTTGGGCCAGTAACCGAAAGGTTGCTCGATCAAATCCCTGAGCTGACAAGGTAAACATCTGTCATTCTTCCCCTGAACAAGGCAGTTAACGCACTGTTCCTAGGCTGTCATTGTAAATAATAATTTGTTCTTAACGGACTTGCCTAGTTAAATAAAATAAAAAATAAAATGGTTACTAATCGTAAACGTTCCCTGCCTCTGAAATTCACTCACCCTTGTGTCATTTATGACTAAGAAACAATTTGTAATAATGACATCTAAATAAAGTGCTGAGTAGTGCTGATTATGAAAGCAGACTTTACAGTACTACAAGGTACAGTGGGGCAAAAAAGTATTTAGTCAGCCACCAATTGTGCAAGTTCTCCCACTTAAAAAGATTAGAGAGGCCTGTAATTTTCATCATAGGTACACTTCAACTATGACAGACAAAATGAGGAAATAAAATCCAGAAAATCACATTGTAGGATTTTTAATGAATTTATTTGCAAATGATGGTGGAAAATAAGTATTTGGTCAATAACAAAAGTTTATCTCAATACTTTGTTTATAACCCTTGTTGGCAATGACAGGTCAAACGTTTTCAGTAAGTCTTCACAAGGTTTTCAACACACTGTTGCTGTATTTTGGCCCATTCCTCCATGCAGATCTCCTCTGGAGCAGTGATGTTTTGGGCTGTTGCAACACGGACTTTCAACTCCCTCCAAAGATTTTCTATGGGTTGAGATCTGGAGACTGGCTAGGCCACTCCAGGACCTTCAAATGCTTCTTACGAAGCCACTCCTTCGTTGCCCTGCGCTGTGTTTGGGATCATTTCATGCTGAAAGACCCAGCCACGTTTCATCTCAATGCCCTTGCTGATGGAAGGAGGTTTTCACTCAAAATCTCACGATACATGGCCCCATTCATTCTTCCTTTACACGGATCAGTCGTCCTGGTCCCTTTGCAGAAAAACAGCCCCAAAGCATGAAGTTTCCACCCCCATGCTTCACAGTAGGTATGGTGTTTCTTGGATGCAACTCAGCATTCTTTGTCCTCCAAACACGACGAGTTGAGTTTTACCAAAAAGTTATATTTTGGTTTCATCTGACCATATACATTCTCCCAATCTCTTCTGGATCATCCAAATGCTCTCTAGCAAACTTCAGACGGGCCTGGACATGTACTGGCTTAAGCAGGGGGACACGTCTGGCACTGCAGGATTTGAGTCCCTGGCGGCGTAGTGTGTTACTGATGGTAGGCTTTGTTACTTTGTCCCACTCTCTGCAGGTCATTCACTAGGTCCCCCCGTGTGGTTCTGGGATTTTTGCTCACCGTTCTTGTGATCATTTTGACCCCACGGGGTAGATCTTGCGTGGAGCCCAGATCGAGGAGATTATCAGTGGTCTTGTATGTCTTCCATTTCCTAATCATTTCTCCCACAGTTGATTTCTTCAAACCAAGCTGCTTACCTATTGCAGATTCAGTCTTCCCAGCCTGTGCAGGTCTACAATTTTGTTTCTGGTGTCCTTTGACAGCTCTTTGGTCTTGGCCATAGTGGAGTTTGGAGTTGTGACTGTTTGAGTTGTGACAGTGTCTTTATTTACTGATAACAAGTTCAAACAGGTGCCATTAATACAGGTAACGAGTGGAGGACAGAGAGGCCTCTTAAAGAAGAAGTTACAGGTCTGTGAGAGCCAGAAATCTTGCTTGTTTGTAGGTGACCAAATACTTATTTCCACCATAATTTGCAAATAAATTCATTAAAAATCCTACAATGTGATTTTCTGGATTTTTTTTTCTCATTTTGTCTGTCATAGTTCAAGTCGTACCTATGATGCAAATTACAGGCCTCTCTCATCTTTTTAAGTGGGAGAACTTGCACAATTGGTGGCTGACTAAATACTTTTTTGCCCCACTATATGACCTCTGACACATTGATTTATGTCTGAGTGAAGCATAGAAGAGTTTGAAGTGTCTGATACAGGGAGTTAACCCAACTCTGAGGCCACTGCACACACAAGTCATTACTTCTCTGCATTATTCATCTACATGGGCTAGCTCAGACTGTGTTAGGTTACAGTATGTGAGGTGTTAGGTTACAGTATGTGAGGTGAATTGTTTCTCATAAGTAATGGTTTAATTTAATGGATTTGGCATAATACATGATTGCATTTTAAAGATACAATCAAACTCAAGGGAACTTCTGTTTTCACTTTTTTACTTGGTAAGTTTATTTACATGCACATAGTACGGAGTTTCCTCTGAAGCATTTGGGCTCCCTGTACTCGGCCTTCTCTTGTGGGAGGAATTGTTCTCATTGGCGGCAGGCCAAACAGGGCGTGTTTAAGTTTACAGATACTGTTCCTCAGTCTGGCAGCACACTATGAGGTATGAACTGTGGTGAGAGGGTAAGGTTCTCCGGGAAGTCATGGGAAATGGTGGGGGAGTAAAAGGACCAGATGAAGAGCAAAGACACAGGCTAAGAACCCTCTTTATAAAGGGAATGTAGAAAGCCTTGGAATGCAGACAGTAGGATCTGGCTTTGTTTTATCTCCTCTGAGATCAACAGAGTCAGCAGAGAGAGACCAGAGAGAGTCAGCAGAGAGGGGGGTTAGAGAGTTTTAGTCAGAAACAAAAGTTAGGAATAGAGAAAGGAAGATTGTGATGAACTGTTCAACCATGAGTTAGTCTGATATGTCCACACAAACATGCCATTTTTAAAATAAGAACAAAAGTATTTTATATGCTCAGTGTTACGTTAGTATTTCTGCAACCTCACTGAATGCATTCTGGATATGAAGTGAACCCACTAAGAGGATTTATGTTATTGGAACACTAAGAATATTTTTGGTTTAACTTTAGAAGAGGGGAGGAACTCTCAATGAAATGACAGGCCAGGGGACATGGATAGAATCGTTTTAGCAACAGTAAGATGACATGTAGTTAGGAACTGCTTTTAGCAGACCATGTAGATGGCCCCTTTCATTTCCCTTCACTTTGACAAAACTGTTTACACAAGGTAGATTATGTAGTTTAGTGCTGTATATAACTTTGGGCTGTAGGAGAGAAGACCACGCTGCCCTCTTGTGGTATACAGACATTATGTTCATAGAGGGTTGTTTCATAGCAACCTTCTAATGGACCAATTGTCTCTATAACAGCTCTCTCTTTATTTTATTTACCTGACCTAATGTGAAAAGTATTTTTTTGTTGTTGATCAGGCTCAACTTGTTAGGGAAATACACAGGGTGTGGTCCACCAAATGGCAGTTAATTGTGTCTACTTAGCTTACCAAAAAAAAGTCCTAAAGTACACATTCAGCTGAGAGTAAAATCACTGCAGGCTTTAATCTTTGTTCCGTCTGTCCATCAAAAGTGAGAAGCAAATGGACAAAATTACAATGCACTTTCACGCAGGTGATAGACTGATGAGCAAAATCCTGTCACATATTGTATGTACAATATACAGTAAAAAAACAATACAGCAACTCAAAATGTACACCTTTCCAACAACAATACAATATCCATAGGTATTGGCTCAAATAATTTCTGAATTATACTTAAAAAAAATGTTTTTACAAAAACTCTTGTTCATACACATAACATGAAGCAACCCTATGTTTGAATTTAAAAAGTGATAACAACATTTTTCCGAATATCATTTCAAATAAAGAAATAATGCAGTGGATTAAAAGTAAAGTTAAGAGATGCATAATTATATAACAAAGATTTTAATATTTCACAAAGATAAATTACATTATTCACACTTTGTAATTCTATATGTTGAGAGAACATTGAGGTTACTAAAAGCATGTAAACAGGAAACATCAGTACACTATTTGCAAAACAGGGATGTCACACCCTTACCCAAAATAAAACTACCGCAGTTCTTTGTAAAACATGAATATTGGCCAGAGTAAGGGAGTCAATACATTTCAACTCAGGTTTTTCATTTGTATGGCACGTACAGTTTGTGAAACAAAATTAACCCCAACTCTGTTACCGTATAGGCATCCCTGCTAGGTTAACCTAATGTAGCAGGCATAAAATACATCTACACACTGAAGAAGGCTGCAAAGTCGAAAAGCCTGTACGCTATCCCTGATGCAGTGAAAAAAAATTCTGTGTACGGACCCATCACACCTTTTTATTTAACTGAATTCACACATTTTACGCACCAACCAAACTTCTGAGAGACTGCGATGGTCCCCTTTTTATTAGGAAAAATAAATGACTGAAACTAGATCCCCTACATACTGGTCTTGACGAGAAGAAAAAAACGTTATCTTCTGCACTGTTCAACTAATCCGGTAAATGTGGAGTAGGAGTTAAGATGGAGTGTCGCCTTGTTAACGTCCAAAAGCAGAAGTCGCGTCACAGGCTCTCTTTCCATGTCCCCTGAAAACTGGAACATCTGGTTGTTGGGGACTCGGCTGAGGCTACTACAGGGTCATCAGTCATTCAAGAAAATACAATGTTATATGGACCTCTTCTTATGACCCCCAGTTGTGGTTTGGCGTCTGGTATCTGGGGTTAGTCTGTCAGTCTATTGGTTCATTTATATTGGGGTACCCGTGCTTATATGTAAAATAGAGTTTGGAGCCGTCTAATCCTCGTAGAAACTTGTCGCCCCGATAGGCTATCAAGATACGCTCGCATGCGCAACGGGTGGCCATTAATCACACAGGTATAAACAGTGTGTTGACCATGTGGGAGAAAACTCAGAGGTTTGGGAGATGGGGCTGTCCTACCTCTCATAACGACCAGGCGCTAACTATGCTGTAAGATGCTGATCTCAGGTCAGTGCAGAGAGCATAACTTTTAATGTGTCTTTTTCAAGGCTTCAAAGTCATGTGTCATGCTGGTCATGTCTCAGGATGTCCCTCCGTTGCAGTCATCACACATCTGTGGACTGGCTGAACTTCATATCCCTGTCAACACAGACAACATTCATTTTAATCAGATCATGGAAATCACTATGGTGATAAGTTCCATGCAGATGAAGTATGGCAACACTTTAACGGTAACACTTAATCATACATCTTTATGATACATGTTCATACAAGGAATATTGTGGTAGTCTATAACCATATGTTTTAACTCACTGCAGTTCCTCTTTGAGTCTACTGAGTTTATCCTTCAGTCTGTCATTCTTCACCACCATGGGGGAGTCAGGCACAAACCAGGCAGCAATGCATTTAAAGATGACCACTACATGCTACAGAGAGGGGTGAAAGACAGACAGGCTTGTTCAATCATATCCGTGATATTTGGCATTGCTCAATGGCCATTTAGAGTTGCAAGGATAAGGTTTTGACAAAACCCTAAAATCACCTTTTTAGCTTGGCCTTTAACAAGTGATTGTATTGTTTTAGACATCCTTTGCGTTTTCTTTTACATCTTTAGTTTTATTGTAAAGTGTGTCACAATTTAAAATAATGTTTGAATAATCATTGGTGCAGAGCTTAATTAAAATCAATAACATGGAATTCAGTGATTCCTGATGTGCCAAAACTATACTGAAAATAATCGAAGTAGTTTGACGTAAATACACATATTCACAGATGCAAAGAAAGACATACCTCAAATAGGACGACGAAGGCAAAGCGTACAGCCATGATGAGCCAGAACTGGGAGGTGAGGCTGTAGTCAACATCATTTCTGTAGTCTTTATAGCTGGGAAAACACACCAGTTTCACCATCAACAATCTCTCTCAACAACTACTGGTATCACTGGACTGAGTTTCTTTCTGTTTGTGACTGCATTGACTCTAGCTACATGTATGGATGCCTGAGGAGAATTGGTTGCTTTGGTTTCTGATTATTCAAACACTTCGTTAATATAAACAGTGAAATTAAGAGATGGGCAGTAGGGTTGAGCCAGGCTTCGGTAAATAGTAGCTTCCGTAGTGACCTAGTTGTGCCTCACAGATGCTCACCTGCATTGTGTAACATTGAAGCCGCTCTCTGTGATCAGTTGACTGGGGGAAAAGTCCTTCCGCACGTTCAGATCTGTTATCTGAGCAGTGGATAGGGTGTCGTTGATATAGCCCTTCATACAGCTATAAGGGAGGAAAAAGGGATTATGGTCATATAAAAACAAACCTGCAGTACCCTTCTCCAACTCATGAGGTTTTATGCAGCTAACCGTTTAGAGAACCCAAAAAGTAATGCCCCATGAATCAACACAAAACATACATTTAAAAGCATACAACTTAGCTTGCTTATACAAAATCATAATTGGAAATACCTTTCCATATGAATTTGTCTTGGAATTTGGAAACATAATTAAATTGCGAGCCTTTTCCACAACCAGCTTGAAGGGCAAACAAATAGTCACATGGTAACATGGCGAATCAGTATTATTACAACTTGCCACCAGTGTTTACCCACAGTGCTTTGTTTCATATGCAAATATACCCATTTGTCCACAGCATGGCAGCATGGTCACTTACGCCAATAAAGACTAAACTAGGGAACTTTTGAACTCTGCCTTTGGAACAGTTTCAATAGAGAGAGACAGTAGCGAATGTAGTCTTTATTTTATTTTTCTTTATTTTATTTTTGTGATATCAAAATTGGTAGTTACAGTCTTGTCCCATCGCTGCAACTCCCGTATGGACTCAGGAGAGGCGAAGGTCGAGGGCCATGTGTCCTCAGAAACACAACCCTGCCAAGCCGCTCTGCTTCTTGACACACTGCTCACTTAACCCGGAAGCCAGCCACACCAATGTGTGGGAGGAAACGGCGTACAACTTGCAACCGTGTCATCGTGCCCGGCCCGCCACAGGAGTCGCTAGGGCGCGATGGGACAAGGACATCCCGGCCGGCCAAACCCTCCCCTAACACGGACGACGCTGGGCCAATTGTGCGCCGCCTCATGGGTCTCCCGGTCGCGGCCGGCTGCGACACAGTCCGGGATCGAACCAGGTTCTGTAGTGGCCCCTCAATCACTGCAATGCAGTGCCTTAGACCGCTGRGCCACTCGGGAGGCTCGAATTTAGTCTATCAGATGACATTATCTACATTATTACTATGGCATTCATTGCTTTAAGAGCCCAGACCATGTGTGAGAGGTCTACTCTAGGTGCAACTCATGCACCAGTCACTGCACAATGTGCTACAGTAGAACTTACTGCACATTATCTTCTCCATTGGCACAGGGTCCGTAGTGGTAGCGATAGACCAGCCGAGGGATGAAGTCTGAGGACACCCCAATGACTAGCCCATTAGCAATGACAGCCAGAACACCAATAGCTTCCAGAACTTTGTTCCATATACCTGAGAAATCATATTATGGGATGAGCATACAAGCCCCAACAAAAACATGGTAAGGAGTTTACCAGAGAAGCACAAGCTTTTACATATACTGTTTAACTCACCAATATTATTGGTTTTCTTGGGGACTAATCTGCGTTCCAAGCTGACCATCTTGATGGCATCCAGACGGATCTCAAAGATATTGTTGATGAGGGCCAGTAGAGGGGCCAGAGGGAAGGCCGCCACAAAGATGGTGGTGAAACTGAACTGAAGAACTGCATGAGGAGAAGAGTGTAATAACACAACAGAGATTTAACATTCAAGACAGGGGATTGGGAAGTCAATAAAAACAACTGGGCGGAATCATTGAACATAAAAGAGACCATGAATCACAGTGTAAGACAGAGATAGAATGACTTCGGTGAAATAAATAAAGACGTTGGACTTAGAGACAATGAGACATCCATGGAAGGTAGCGACTTGTTAATGTGACGTACCCATTTCCAGAAACTCATTGAAGAGACTGAAAAAGTTTACGTCATTCAGATCGTAGTTGCGCAGCCAATCATGCAGCTTGCAGATATCACATGGGTCATGGCCCCTCTTCTCCTCTTCGCGACATGCATTTTTGTAGCAGTCGCCACACTTCCTCTCCAGCTTCTTAGTTGTAGTCCTTCTGAAGTAACTCTTGAACCAGCTGCACAACAACATAGGACAGCCTAAAGTGAGAAAGTATGATGCTCCACTTTGGATGTCCAATTTGGTTAATTAGAATTCATTCAATTCATTAACTAGAATTCCTATTTACATGGAGTGTTATCGTCTGACTGGCAGTCAAACGTTTATTTGCATTACCAAAAGCTTATTCAACAGATCAAAGGGCTTATTCAACCTATTTATTTCCTCAGAATGTATCTATGTTAAGCAGGTAGATAATCATAGATATATACTGTACTTACGGCACAGTAAACTCAAAGATGTTATTCAGTGTCTGTTTGAGCAACATGATGACGGCCATTTGAATGAAGAGGTCAGTGAGGCAGCCACTGGGATGACACTGGCAAGGACAGGAAAAGGCAGATATGGTAACAATCTAAAGACAATTCAAACCGTTCAACCGTGTCATAATCGCATGTTAAGTAATACTTTAAAAAAAAAAAAATAGTGATGAGCTACCCACCTCCTCCAATCTCCATTTACCAAAAATACGAACATAGCTGCCTGGGCGACCATTTATCCTATGCACAAGAACAGCATGTTAGATTCATTAAATGTAAGCACATATGCATAAACATTTCAAATACTTACACATTTATGGTTCAGGACTCAAACATTTCAAGGATCACAGATACATGAACACTTGTGGATACAGAAAGCACCTTCTCCATACAGCTAGGCTGCCCATGACAGCTGACACAGAGCAGTACCTTACCAACTGTTTTTCCCTTGGTTTTAGGCTAGTCTGCAATATTTTATTTATTTTATTTAACCTGGCATTTAAGTCAGTTAAGTCAGTTAAGAACAAATTCTTATTTACAATGACGGCCTACCACGGCTAAACCCTAAACCGGATGACGCTGGGCGCCGCCCTATGGGACTCCCAATCACGGCCAGTTGTGATACAGCCTGGAATCATACCAGGTTCTGTAGTGACACCTCTAGCACTGAGATGCAGTGCCTTAGACCGCTGCGCCACTCGGGAGCCCCATGTACCGTCAGCCCGATGAAATATTAACACTACACACACACGTTGCACTCAGTACCTGCCCAGGAAAAATGCCACATATATGAGCGAGGAGAAGAGAGTGAAGAACTGGAAGGTAAACATCTTGACAGTGAAGCTCCTATCAGTGGCCGCAATCGACTGTGTCTTCTCTGCAGGCAAGAGCAGCAACATTAACTTCATTCACTGACTCACTTAGCTAAGTACAATTCCATCTGATAGAATGACAGTGAGGAACATGTACAGTTGAAGTCGGAGGTTTACATACACTTAGGTTGGAGTCATTCAAACATATTTTTCAACCAGTCCACAAAATTCTTGTTAACAAACTGTAGTTTTGGCAAGTCGGTTAGAACATCTACTATGTGCATGACACAAGCAATTTTTCCAACAATTATTTCACTTATAATTCACTGTATCACAATTCCAGTGGGGCAGAAGTTTGCATACACTAAGTTGCATGTGCCTTTAAACAGCTTGGAAAATTCCAGAAAATGATGTCATGGCTTTTGAAGCTTCTGATAGGCTAATTGACATAATTTGAGTCAATTGGAGGTGTACCTGTGGATGTATTTCAAGGCCTACCTTCAAACTCAGTGCTTCTTTGCTTGACATCAGGAAAAGCTAAAGAAATCAGCCAAGACCTCAGAAAAAGAATTGTAGACCTCCACAAGGCTGGTTCATCCTTGGGAGCAATTTCCAAACGCCTGAAGGTACCACGTTCATCTGTACAAACAATAGTACGCAAGTATAAACATCATGGGACCACACAGCTGTCATACCGCTCAGGAAGGAGACACGTTCTGTCTCCTAGAGATGAACGTACTTTGGTGAAAAAAGTGCAAATCAATCCCAGAACAACAGCAAAGCACCTTGTGAAGATGCTGGAGGAAACAGGTACAAAAGTATCTATATCCACAGTAAAACAAGTCCTATATCGACATAACCTGAAAGCGTTTGGCAGAGCCCTGCTCCAAAACCGCCATAAAAAAAGCAAGACTACGGTTTGCAACTGCACATGGTGACAAAGATCATACTTTTGGAGAAATGTCCTCTGGTCTAATGAAACAAAAATAGAACTGTTTGGCCATAATGACCATCGTTATGTTTGGAGGAAAAAGGGGGAGGCTTGCACTCTGAAGAACACCTTCCCAACCGTGAAGCATGGGGGTGGCAGCATCATGTTGTGGGGGTGCTTTGCTGCAGGAGAGACTGGTGAACTTCACAAAATAGATGGCATCATGACGAAGGAAAATTATGTGGATATATTGAAGCAACATATCAAGAGACCAGTCAGGAAGTTAAAGCTTGCTCGCAAATGAGTCTTCCAAATGGACAATGACCCCAAGCATACTTCCAAAGTTGTGGCAGAATGGCTTAAGGACAACAAAGTCAAGGTATTGGCCATCACAAAGCCCTGACCTCAATCCTATAGACCATTTGTGGGCAGAACTGAGAAAGCATGTGCAAGCAAGGAGGCCTACAAACCTGACTTAGTTACACCAGCTCTGTCAGGAGGAATGGGCCAAAATTCACCCAACTTATTGTGGAAAGCTTGTGGAATATTATCCGAAATGCTTGACCGAAGTTAAACAATTTAAAGGCAATGCTACCAAATACTAATTGAGTGTATGTAAACTTCTGACCCACTGGGAATGTGATGAAAGAAATAAAAGCTGAAATAAATAATTCTCTATTCTGACATTTCACATTCTTAAAATAAAGTGGTGATCCTAACTGACCTAATACAGGGAATTTTTACTAGAATTTAATGTCAGGAATTGTGAAAAACTGAGTTCAAATGTATTTGGCTAAGGTGTATGTAAACTTCAACTGTACATGTTTGATTGTAAATGAAAATGTTCAATGCAAACATATGTTCTGCTCATCCAAATTAAGATATTCCTCTTCAGACTCACCTATCTCACACAGCTTCAAGGCTACGGCCTTGTTGACCTATCCGGGTAAGAGAGGAGAAGAGTTAGGGACTGTGCAGGTCTACATGACTTAGAGGGGTTGCTGGTTGAACTTACTCTGGTCATAACTTGCATGGTGAAGTAGTGTAGTACAGCACCCAGCATTACTGCTACAGTGTTGGCATGGTTCCTTACAAATTCCCATGTTCCCTCTGACAACAGCACAGCAGCAACCACACGGAACACCACCAGAGCCTGGGTTAGCCCGATGATCAGAACCAACTGGTAAAAGAACACACACACACAGTGAGAGGACAACATTGACAGAACCGGAGCTAAACACGGGTATAGCCCAGGTTGAAAACTGCTACGTCTGATGCAATATGGTAGTGAGTGACTGACTGGGACTGACCATGAGAGTGACCAGCACCAGAACAAGAGTGCTGCGCAGATAAGAATGGCGAAACTCTTTGGGATGGCAGTCTGGATCATTGACTACTCCCAGGATGAGCTCCTCCTGCAGGCCAGATGGAACAATATGCAGGATTATACTACAGAGGTCTGAGGTCATATCAATCACACAATGGGTCCCTACCATAAGATGACAGTAATCAACGGGACATTATTTTAGTTATTTGAAAGAGTATATGATTGGGTAATATCAATGAGTAACAGACAACCTAAACCATGCTATAGTATACAGTATATCCAGACATATAATGGTTTCTTAAGCCTAAGTAAAGCCGTACCTCTTCCTCACACCAGTCAAAGACTTTCCATTTGGACACAAACGTTGCTTTGTGTCTCTTCCACAGCTCCAGAAAAATGGTAGCTGGAAAAATAAAAAGGACATGAGTCATGACAATGTCAAGATTTATCTGAATTAAAAATGTATTGGATGGAAATAATCCGTTTTATCCTGTGTGAGAGACTTACCCCAGACTGCCATGAACATAGCAAAGAACACCGTTCCCTCATTGTCAAACAGATGACTCACCTGCACACAAGACACATTTTGAACATACAAACTTTATTTACAATTTTTTAAATAGTAAAGTTTGCAATGCAGTATGGTAGAATGACATGAGTTACCTTGGCATAGGTACAGGTGTCACGCAGTTGCCATACTTGACACCATTTGTCACACCTCGGGCACATAACGGTGTCAGACTCACAGACCTCCTTTCTGTAATATGAAGACACACAATGCACCTTCAGAAACACATGAGTTTTAATGAGGAGCAACTCCATGTAACCTATTTTTTATTCCTACTAAAATGTCAGCAACAATCAGCTTAATAAAGAATTTGGCTCCGTGGGCCTGTCAACTCACATGAGGGGGCTGGTGTTAAAGAAAGCCAGTGCATACAGGAACACAATCACACCCAGAATGGCTGCAGGGACCAGCAGGATGGTGTACCAGCCCAACCACAGGTAATACAGAGCCACCTTCTCTCCAAAGTAACTCCTGACAGATACAGATACATTTCAGTTTGCATGTTCAAATTCAAACCAGGAAAAGGACATTCCTTTTCAGTTAACACCCCTTACTAGGTTTCCAGGGGGGATTAAAAAATATTTAATTAACATGTAGTTTAGTTTCACAGTTTCGTGTCATCTTGATAATTTCCCTTTCACACCACTGAGGTAAATGACATGTTGTATTGCTATTTGCATGCTGTATATTTAAGCAATAAGGCATGGGGGGGTGTGGTATATGGCCAATATACCATAGCTAAGGGCTGTTCTTAGCTGGTTCAAACTAAGCTTGATGATGAGTTGGTTATTTGAATCAGCTGTGTGGTGCTAGGGCAAAAACCAAAACGAGCACCCAGGGGCGGGCCCAGGACCAAGTTTGGGAAATCCTGCTTTAGGTAAGCACATCACATTTAGCTGCATCGGTAAACCCAAAGTTCTGTGTGGATATAACCACTAGCTGGCATACTTCTTGGTAACATAGTTAATTGCTTTGAAAGCGAGAGAGATAGGCCTTTTCTTCATTGAGCAAAAGTATTTTCTCCACCCTCTCTCCCCAGTCCTCTCTCCTTGTTGACCTGGAAACCAATAAGTGGTCAAGGAGAGCGACAATTTTTTGTAGGCAAATGGAAGATGGTCCTCCCTTCCTCGATAGCCTCCTTTTGGCATGGAAGCACAAGTGAATCCTACATGATTCATTTGCGGAAGAGTTTTAATCTTCCACACCCACTTTGAAATCAGCTATTTTCTTGAAGGAGAAAAGGATGCAAACATTTCAAAACAATATTCTATTGATCATTTTATCTACAACATGTCTTGCACAACTAGCTAGCTACATTTGTTTTTATCACTGTATACATTTACTTGGGGATTCCAGCCTATAAACGTCATTTTCGTCCATGTGCTATTGGACAAGGAGTCTCATTTCATACAAGCACAATTTTGTCCACTTTCCCCCTTCTCGACGCCTCTCCTCGATTACCTATGACCTATGACCTTTCAAAAGGAGGCCAGAGAGGATGGAGGTGAGAGGATGCAAGAGTTGAGCAAATCCAATTGAGGAAAGGCCACTGTGAAACCAAAAGACACAGAAACACAGCAGGATATATAGAAGGTCTTACCTGACATCATCGACAGGCTGGGTGGTACAGAGAGCAGACCATCGTGCCCACTTTTGTTTCAACACCTTTTGCTTGTTCCTCTATAAAAACAGAAAGAGGCTCATACTGTAGATGTATTTCACATCAATGAATTTCATATGGGCTACTTATGATCATACAAGACATAAACAGCTACAATGCCCCTCAAAATTGAACAAGTAATCAGGTATACAAATAAATAAGGAGATGTTTTTTTTTACCTCATGCAGGCAGAATGTGGCCTCAAAGACACCCTTCTTCTGGAGCTCTCTGAGGTTCTCTGTTGTGTTGAAAGGAAAAAGAGGGTTAGGAGTCCCGAACAATTGAAGTCAGGGACAAATATGTTGCTAAAGAGATCAATGGAGGGAGCACTTCACATACCTCCTGTGTTGATATGGGTGTGGTGTAGGATGTAATGCACTACTCTGATCCTGAAAGAAAAACAGGAACAAGGTAAGAGGATATGTTGGAAGTTAACGTTATTTGCATATGGAATGGCAAGAGTTCAATGCATCTCACCTGGTTGAGAGAGGGATTCTGCCACATTTCCGGTCGCCGCTCCAGTTGCAAGAATCAGACACCTTTAGTAGGTACCTATACTTGTCAAATATCTCCTTTGGGGCCCGGACACCATAAAACACCTTGTCATCATGGACGATTTTCTGACACAAAAACAGGCAAAGTTCATGATGAGCATTGAACCAGGTGAAATTGGATCATTTTGGGAGGATTGGCCATGATGTTACAATACAACTTTCACACGTTCTCTACAGTTGTACACGTCCCAATAAAATATTGTACACATCCCAATAAAGTAACATTGCCTCAACATCGCTTCATATGGAATTTAAACGTGATTCAATCAAGTAACAAACTCACTGTCACTTTCATGTTTTTCTTCCTCAGGTGGTCAATAAAAGCCACCTGCTTCAGAAACTTTGGGTGTTCCTGGTCCTCAACTTTGTCAGCAACTAGAACATAATCATATGTCCTCTGCTGGTGCTGTGGGAAACACACACAAGGCTTTCTGTATTCTAGGGACTGTGTCATACAAACAGGTTGAATAATTATCACCTGTATGACTATATATGGCTCGAAGTTATGAATGCAGTGAAATGAATAGTTGGTGTGTGGTCTCACCAGAATTGGGAGTAATGCCTCCATGGTATTGTCAAAGCCATCCGTGTTTCTCTCCTGCAGCTCAATACCATCCTAAAACACAGGGTAACAAAGAGGAACAATGTGACATCTCTCTTGTGATACAAGGGCTGGCCCTCCTCCCCACCTCACTGCAGTGGTCTGCCAGGCATGTGCCAGTCAGCATGGACCACAAGGAACCTCTCAGCTAACATAATGGTCAATGATGTGCCTTCATTCACTACAGCCAAATCGTCATTGTGGCTTCACTATCCTGTGTCGAAAAAAGGGATACTAGGCAAATTCCTTTTTACAGTTGGTCCATGAGATGTCAATAACACACATCTCTAAGCAGTGGGATAAAACAAATAAAGGCAACTGGGCCATCCCTCTTGCCATCTCTGTTGTTATGCAGGTTTCGCTCTAAAGCCTGTCAGTCTTTCACTTTCATTCTTCCAGACTCCCACAGGATTTTCCAGATTACATGCCCCAACACGCCCGTCAGTGAAAATGTTCCATAGACTGCTCCTCACACTCAGTGGGTGGGAGGGCTTGTAGGCTTTTGCTGTACAAAACGATGGGATTATTTACATATCTGAACTAAATATAAATGTTATATTCTAAGGCAACACTGAGTTCTATGCTCTGCTATGTCTCGAGAGATATGATCCAATTTTGACTGATTACATTTTGGAGGTGTGCCACTATTACCCTCTTTAGTGCAGTTTGCATAAGATTAAATGAGATAACCTGTTTCACCAGGAGCACAGCCAAGAAGACCAGGCAAACATTGAAAGGATGCTGGCTCTGATGTAGGGTACTGTGTAGTGGATATGGCATGGGTTGCCAGAGGAGAGGTGTCATACATCAGGCCTCAGCATCACATAAATCATAGACACTCTTCAGAGCAACATGGGCCAAGGTAAAAAGCTGACCTGACAATTTCTCAAAGATCTGCATGCTTTAGATGAGGATCATGGTGGGAGACTGTTCAGCCGACTTTGAGTTAAGTTATGCTTTAAAAAACAAAAGGCCAGATAAGTGACCTTTAAATCTGTGAAATATTTTAAGTTGGTCTGGGATTTTTAATTATTTATTTATTTAGCTGCTGCAATGAATCTAGCTTATACAGTGCCTTCGGAAAGTATTCAGACCACTTGACTTTTTCCACATTTTGTTATGTTACAGCCTTATTCTAAAATGGATTAAATAAAAACAATTCCTCAGCAATCTACATACAATACCCCATAATGACAAAGGTTTTTAGAAATGTTTGCTAATTTATTAAAAGTTTAGAACAGAAATACCTTATTTACATAAGTATTCAGACCCTTAGCTATGAGGCTCGAAAATTGAGATCAGGTACATCCTGTTTCCATTGATCATCCTTGAGATGTTTCTACAACGGTGGTAAATTCTATTGATTGGACATGATTTGGAAAGGTACACACCTGTCTATAAGGTCCCACAGTTGACAGTGCATGTCAGAGCAAAAACCAAGCCATGAGGACGAATGAATTGTCTGTAGCGCTCCGAGACAGGATTGTGTCGAGGCGCAGATCTGCGGAAGGGTATCAAAATATGTCTGCAACATTGAAGGTCCCCAAGAACACAATGGCCTCCATCATTCTTAAATGGAAGAAGTTTGGAACCACCAAGACTCGGGGGGAGAAGGGCCTTGGTCAGGGAGGTGACTAAGAAGCGATGGTCACTCTGACAGAGCTCTAGAGTTCCTCTGTGGAGATAGGAGAACCTTCCAGAAGGACAACCATCTCTGCAGTACTCAATCAGGCCTTTACAGTAGAGTGGCCAGACGGAAACCACTCCTCAGTAAAAAGCACATGACAGCCTGCTTGGAGTTTGCCAAAAGGCACCTAAAGACTCTCACCCCATGAGAAACAAGATTCTCTGGTCTCTTTGGCCTAAATGCCAAGGGTCACGTCTGGAGGAAACCTGGCACCATTCCTACGGTGAAGCATGGGGGTGGCAGCATCATGCATGTAAATAGCCCATCCAACTACCTCATCCCCATATTGTTATTATTTTATTTTGCTCCTTTGCACCCCAGTACCTCTACTTGCACATTCATCTTCTGCACATCTATCACTCCAATGTTTAATTGCTAAATTGTAATTATTTTGCCACTACGGCCTATTTATTGCCTTACCTCCCTAATCTTACCTCATTTGCACACACGGTATATAGATTTTTTTTCTATTGTGTTATTGACTGTACGTTTGTTTATACCATGTGTAACTCTGTGTTGTTGTTTGTGTTGCACTGCTTTGCTTTATCTTAGCCAGGTTGCAGTTGTAAATAAGAACTTGTTCTCAACTGGCCTACCTGGTTAAATAAAGGTGAAATAAATTTTAAAAATGCTGTGGGGATGTTTTTCAGCGGCAGGGACTGGGAGACTAGTCAGAATCGAGGCAAAGATGAACAAAGCAAAGTACAGCGAGATCCTTGATGAAAACCAGCTCCAGAGCACTCAGGACCTCAGACTGGGGCAAAGGTTCACCTTCTAACATGACAATGACCCTAAGCATACAGCCAAGACAACGCAGGAGTGGCTTCGGGACAAGTCTCTGAATGTCCTTGAGTGGCCCAGCCAGAGCCCGGACTTGAACCCGATCTAACATCTCTGGAGAGACCTAAAAATAGCTGTGCCACAACGCACCCCATCCAACCTGACAGAGTTTGAGAGGATCTGCAGAGAAGAATGGGAGAAACTCCCCAAATACAGGTGTGCCAAGCTTGGAGCGTCATACCCAAGAAGACTCGATGCTGTAACGTAACATAATGTGTAAAAAAGTCAAGGGGTCTGCATACTTTCCGAAGGCATTGTACATGGTGAGGCATAAATTAGTTTCAGGGAACCTCAGCTACAATGAGCCACAGTCATGTGTTCTCGGTCCAAATAAAACACCTGTAATATTTTATTTAACTATGCAAGTCAGCTAAGAACAAATTCTTATTTACAATGACGGCCTAAGAACAGTGGGTTAACGGCCTTGTTCAGTGGCAAAACAACAGATTTTTACCTTGTCAGCTCGGGGATTCGATCTAGATCTAGGGTGTGTTTGATATTTGACCCACATCTAGTTCATAGATAAGGCACTGTAGACCACTTTTAGCACGGTAACATAACACAACTCAGCATACTCACACACAAATTTATAGATTTCTGATACAGGTTATAGCTATACGGAAATAGATTTTAACCTGCTATGACCGTCACCTCAAAGTATCTAAAAAGCAGTTTCATTACCATAATCCATGAGTATAACGTTTGAAAAATACATTATTCAGTCCAACTTATTTTATACTCATTCAAAATACTGTAGGCTACATGAAAACATGTTTCCTAAACTGTTTGCAGGTGAGTTGTTTATAAATAATCTTCCTCACCTGCTCTGGATCCATTAAGTACATGTTGCAATACACTCGTTATCCAAATTGAGCGGATATTGAAAATCCCCATTCACATCTGTCGTTCGAGCGCCGTTTTCTTCATTACTCACGAAACGTGTACCCCTACTTCAGACAGAGGGGAGCTCTAATTATACTAAAAATGATTTTTTTTTTATATGAAAACTGCTGTACTGAGCTAAAAAATAAGTTGACTTCACTTCCGCGTTTCTGAGTCAATTGCTATCAGGTATGTATCGTCACTGCTTCTCAAAAGGTGAGGCGCTGATATTGAGCGCTTCCGGTGGATTAGCAATGCGGCCAACTAGTCATAATAGGACAGTCGCAATCGTTTAATAGGTCTACAGTTAGTGACCAAAACTGAGTCTCTTTGTATCTCTCTACCCCTGAAAGTGCATGCAAATGATTGTGCTTTTCTTATCTGTGAAACCAAAGAATGCATTTAATTAGTTGATATGAACGTAGCAATGTCTATGATTCTCATAAGCACATTCTTCAAATACTTGTAATATAATGATAACACGTTGAATAACTTCTAGATTAATCACAAATGAAACACTATTTGCTTCACATCAGTCACAGAAAATACAGGAACAAAGATTCATTAGTGACAAAGAAACAATTTAGTTGTGGGAAGACTTTACTGCTCCAATAATCAATAATAGTTACAGCAATAGGAAAAATGATGCCACTTACAAGGGTCTACTACAAATACAATTGTTTACATTACACTTGCACCAGTATACTTGACAGCTAAATTCAATATTCTTTGGACTTCAAAACAGCCATATACATTAGCATTACTGACAAGTGATTTTCATGTCTGAAGTTAATATTCAAAATACACATTTTACATTAATTCTGATGAAAAGTCAAGAGGCTTCCCTTGATTAGGAAAAAAACTCCTCTGGTTGAGGTTCTACAGGGAAGCACTAAAATACTGTCCATATTTAGGGTCCTCCATTATTTCCAGAAGACTTCAATTGATTGAGGTCATGTATGTGTACTCTCAGTCCTCATCTTTCTCTGACGTCTTGCGGAAGTTCTTCCTGTTGACGTTCCTATTAATGACAAAGCCAATAGGCGGTTGATCCTTCCTATCACTCAGCGCGCCCTCTTCGTCCCCCACCGGGGTCCACTTCCTCTTCCGCTCACTCTCCTTTGGGCGTTGGGGGGCGATTGCTAGGCCTATACCCTCCTCTTCTTCATCATCTAAGTGACAGAGACCCATCCCTACCTTCTTGGTTCGATCAGGCTTGTTAACTTCTTCAGCGTCATCCTTCTGTGGCCGGCTAGGCCTGGAGAACACAATCTTATGCTCTGAGCTACTGCTCTGGCCCTGGTTGAAAGTAGGTATAAAAGGCTCTTCAGGATCATCTTCCATCGTGTTCTCCTTCTTCTGCTGCTGCAGGCTCTGTATGTACTGCTGAGCCACCATGCTATTCTTGCTGTCACTGGTCTCTGGCACATCCTCCAGGTCATAACGCGTCCAGCGCTCAGGATTCACCAGGTAATCTGGCACGCCTCTCTTCTGAGGAGGCTTGCTGACCAATTCCCCCACCTTCTCCCCATACTTCTTTCCACTTGGCAGCAGTGGGGGTGGAGGGGGACGTGCAAAGACCCCGTCAATGACATTGTCCTGGCCCAGATGGGATGAGGACAGCTTAGCGGCACTCTCCAGGCAATCAAAGATGCTTCGGCTGCGGTTGGAGAAGCTTGAGCTGCCACCTGTCAGACTGAATGCGGGTTTCTTGGGACCGGGACCAAGGCCGGAGTTCTGGTGCACTTCATCATCAGATGAGGACAAGTCTTCCACCTCTGGGTCTATGGACTCATTACGCTCTTCAGGGTCGGAGTCACTCAGAGAGAGGTCATCTGTCAGCTTGATGGCATCACTGTTGGACAGCTTGTTACGGGCACCGTCTCCGTGGTCCTCTTGCTCACACATTGCTCTCAAGGGCCTGGGTCTGATACCACAGGAAAAAAATGACGACTTTCACACAGTCAAGGGGTCAAGAGCCTGGAAGAGTATGAGAGGGTTGTTCTGAGTGATAATTGAAACATATCACTTGTGAGGTAATATAGCATGCATTATAATATTTTCACTTTGCCAAGAAATGACTGACCTTAGCCTGGTAGAGCTGCAACACTGCCACTTTCTGTGTCAGTGAGGTTCAAGGGTGATGGCAGTCCTTCCACCCTTAACAGACACACAGAAAGATATACATTAAAAACAGCAACACGGATCTAGCCATTTAAAGCTTAGGCCTATAGTGTAAATAATAAATACATTGACTGCTAAAAACAATGAAACTATCATTTCAGAGCAGTTGCACAACAACACAAGATGTCAAGTGTGACATCAAGTGTGGTGAGTCAACTGCAGATGAGTAGGCCTATAAGTCCTCTGCAGCGTAGTGTGAACATTGAGTACTGTAAGTGGGTGCATCAGTACCGAGGGCCTTCGGATAATGTAATATTTAACATCCTACGTAATGTTACCGTTTGTGTTAGTGTGAGGAGGTATCTTACTGGAGTTGCAGACTCACAGGTTGTGGGAGCTGGTTGGAATTCTGCTCAGCTCAGATAAGACAACAAATGTGTGGGGATAGATGACAGCTCCAACTTTTGCCATGGTGTGACCAATACCAGACTGAAATGGTGTAGCGACAATCTGCAAAAAATACACGCAGATCAGTCTGTTACCCACTCATGCATATATGTAAATTGTGATTACATTGCATACATACAACCAGTCATTTACTTAGATGGATCTGAATACAACACAGTAGCTCTGGTCCATCACGCAACGACAATGAGTTGCCTTGTATACCGCCCATAGAGATATTGTAGTTAGAGGACGCAACATTGTATCTGTCCCATTATGACATCTGTGAGAGCATGGGCAATGCCATTGACGCCATCTCCATTTTGAAGTAGTCAATTTTCTCATTCTACTACTATGGAGTTTGTAAACAAACTGAAAGGAGGCATATTGCCACCTGGAGTGTTGTTGAACAGGTATAGAGCCAAGGTTGGCTATTTACTGACACCTGCAGTTATGGGATGTTTGCTCATGAGTATAATTAATTGGCTGATCCCTCATGATGACCTGGATGGAATTATGTGATCCTTCCTTAACCTATAGGATGTCCCACCCAGTTCACTACTTAAAAATGTTTAAAGTCCTCAATGGCGCTGCCATCCTAAAACGGGCCTGAGTCCTCCATTTAGCTCAATGATACCGCCAGACAAGCTCTTGTCCACGCAGCTCGTAGTGCAGATCCCACGCATACGCGTGGATCAGGGTATTTTGACGGTAATCAAAGTACTCATATTTTGGGAGAAATAACACCCTGCACACAGAAAAGGAATCCGGCACTCTAAAAACATGTTTACTATGGTGAGTTACGATGAAAGGATATGGAAAACGACAGAACATTGGCATCTCGTCGTCGTGCGATGGACAAGACAAGAGCTAACACAGCGACTACGCCCCCCAACATTAGTAGCTAGTTCGTGCATCTCTCAGCGATCCTAGCTAGCTTTTGTTTGTCATGGTATTCGGTGGGAAGACAGCAGAAAAACATGGAGGGTTGAGTAGTTCACCACGAAGTAAACCAGTTATGGAAATCGACGTTGGATATCTAGCTAACGTTAGCTAGTAGCCTGGTTGGCTAGCTGACTTTGAATAAAGGGAGCAACACACCACAACCACACAATCATTCTATATCTTACAATACTTCATTGATACGTTGGGATGTGTTCATTAAACTATCTAGATACTAAATAAAGCATTCAAAGCTGATCTGTGTTGCTAGCTGCATCTCCGGCTTTACCTTCTTCACGCTGGCGCTGCAACTTCGGTTTGTATGCTGCAATGTATGCTGGGTAGGGTAGTTTTCCCCGCTTCTACCTTTGGTTAGGTTGATAACCCAGTATTCGATACTCTATCGCCATAGTCTACTGGATTGTAAATGTTGGTCTACATCAGATTATCTAAACCTAACCTACATCTTATTCGCTGAGGTTTAACGGTGGATGGCATCCAATTTTTGTTGCGTTACCGCCACCAAGACTGGGGTATAAATTAATTATACTATGATCCACAAAATGGGAAAGTAAAAACATTTAACTGACCCTACCATCTAACCCTACACTCATTAAAACCATCGTTAGGAAGCATACATCACTCATTGACCTATCCCTCTGTGCTGTCACAGATCTACTAGGCCTACTCACAGGGATTCTCTCAGGATCCCTCGCACTTGACCCATCCTCCGCTACTTTCTTCACTGCCTCAGCATAAAACACCTTCTGTACTACTTACTCTGACCCTGGCCAACTCAACCTGCCACTCTGGCACCGACACTTCCGATCCCCAGCAAACATGGGCGCCCCTACAGTTGACACACAACCTTTTCCACTGAAACTACCGATGTACATCTTCCAGTGTTTCCCCCTTTTTCTCTACAAAAAAAACGATAGAAAGTAGGTTGCATTTTAAGAACCATCACCCATCTTCAATTAGTACTGTAATCTGTCAGAGAGAACATCTCTTGAATAAAATATAATTATATTATAAATCAATTAGGCCTAATTCTAAGAGAAAGTACAAATATATATATATGTATGCAGTTTGCTTGGTGGACTGTTTCTTCACATAGCCCAAATTGAAGTAATTGAGTAGGCTAGTCAATTAGGCTCATATGGTTAGGCTGTACAAAATATCAATTCATTTGGTGAGAATTGAAGGGTTTTCAAAACCGTACAAAATTGCCAAACATCAGGTTTGAGGCCATTCACATGGGTAGCATAACCCTCACAGACAGGATTCCAATGCATGATGCACTAATTCCTAAGCGCGACTTGTGTGAATAGGCTACTTCTTTATGCACAATGATTTGCCGACAGAATGTGCTTGGTTTTGACACTCCCCTTAAATATGTATAGTGTTAGAGAAGCGGTATGAGTGCACTCGTAACATGATAGGTAATGTCGAGACAATATTGGGGCATTCTTTCAGCCAATAAATGCCGAAACCTTGATTTTGGTGTGAAACCCAAGCCTCAAACTCAAATACAGTGTGGCGAGGATCGAGTCGTGGGGTGGCATCCTCTCTCTCCGTCCTCGCTTTCCTGAAAAAGCAGCTCCTTCCTTGTAGTCAGTGGAGATGAGAAGAATAACGGGAATGGCAAAGGAAGAAACTTTGATCGAAATGAAGAGCGCAATGGATTTGCAGATTGGAGGTAAAGAGCACATTCAGAGATTAGCCTACTTTGGTAATATACAATAATCTATACCATAATCTTTGTTTTCATTGGCTATTAACAAGTTTACTATAGCGCTTTCAGAAAATGTTCAAGGAAACACAACCAACTAAAGGTTGGTTCTATCAGTTTTGTGACTAGAACTACCACTGTCTATTATTTGGAATCGGAATAATGTTTGGCTAATGGTTTACTTGTGTCTGTGCCATATGTCACTATGTTAGTGGGCTACCTAGATGAGAGGCATAAACAATGTTTAGCCTAAAGATGAGCACATTTCAGGGAATTTACATGTTATTTATAACAGATTATGTTTCAGGAACAGTTCCATGTGTTTGTACAATTGTACAACTAAATGTATAGTTCTGGAATGACTGAAAATACATGCGGTGACGTCATTCACATGCTGACAAGTCTACTGGGAGAGAGAAGGACAAACTTGAAGTTTGAGAAACTGACAAATTAAAGTAACTGTCCAGTGTTTCTAGCTTTATATGAAGTATGACCAATAATTAATTACAATATGAGTGAAATAGATGTCCTTCCAAAAAATGGCAATTAAGTGTGTTATGTTTTCTGTGTTGGAATGGTGTGGGCATAGCCCAACAACAGAATGGTGTGGGCATATACCGGTCCCAAAACATATTTACACTCGTAGACTGCTGATTGGCCATCTAGGGTGACATCATCCTCTATAAGGAAATAACAAACATTTTTGAAACGTCTGTTTGAGATACAGGTTTGAGGCGGGGTTTTTATAGTGTTTTTTTCCTCCAATTTATGCTTTGGCCAGAAATACGAGTCAGCAACATTATTTGGTTATGAGTTATCAGAATATTACCTTTTTAAAGAGATTTTTACTGGACAGTTACTTAAACCCCATTGCAGAAGTCTGTAAAATGGCATGCATTTGGAAATTTCTTTGTTGATTTATACATCAGCATTCAAAGTGATCAGTATTGACCCCAAATAAGTTCAATATTATTCATAATGATGTAATTTCCAAGCAGGTTTGTGACAAAAAAATTTTTTTGCAGATGGATGTCTTATTCAATGCAAGGTTGGTCTGTTGTGCTAATGTATAGGCCTAGTAAAGCTGATGCAAGCGGCACTCTGCTTATCTATATCCCTTTATTGAGAATTTACAGTATTAGTCACTCCACACTGCACAAGGAATGTCGCTTGAAACTGGCCATTGTTGTGTCCATGCCCAGCCTTTTAAACACCATTAACTGCCCCATAACTTCAGTATTGCTCCCCGATGTCTCCCCTTAATGTGCTCCTGTGTGAATAAGCTGTGTCCTATGTTCATGTTTTCTGTAAAATGTCATGGCAAAAAGGAAACAAGTTATAGGTAGACATCTGCAATGGTGTGCTAACAGATATTCCCAATACATGGCATGGGGTTGTCCTTAACTGTCTATTCATGGATTTGTAAAATCCAACACAAATTGGATTGCTAATTATTTTCAGTTATTCCCTAGTTTCAGGATGTGTCAAAGGGCGTCAGTAGACCTCTAATCCATATCTATAACCTTTGCTTTGTGTGGTGCCACACTGTCCCAAGGTAATACTCACATAATTGCACGCTAGAGACCAGATAGTTGTTAACATTAAGTGCATGAACACTTAAACACAATTATCTGCTGATTGGCACTCAAGGTAGAGAGACTATCTAGACAGGGAGTAGACCATGATGCTATGGACTGACTGAGCAGTCACTCACTGAAGAGATCTGTAGGGAGGAGTTGGACTGTAACAGTACTACTGTTTTTCCAATTGTGCTTCGTGACAAATAGGCCGTAAAGATCAGAATATATGCAGAATATATTACTAGATCACATTTGTTATAACAAAAAGGTCACATTTTCTCACAGTTTGTGAGAATGTGGCAGTGTGCCTATACAGAGTTGCCCACAGACACGACTTGGTCTCCAAATACAGCCATCCACCACATAATGTGTTAAGCTGTCATGGTAGCAAGGGTCCCTCTATGAAATGTTGCTGGTTGAGAGAGAAAATGTAGAGCTGCTGTGGGTAATAAATATATTGACCAATTACAAATGTTCCTTTTGTTAAAAATACTTTGTAGGCTACAATTTATTATGTATGGCTTCACAGAAAGAAAAGTACTTGAGCGTTCATAATGTCGACAGTAAAGTGGTTTCAATAATGCCGCAGTAATTATGGTTTTGAGATATTGTTACATCCGTCTCTCCTCTGCTGGGAAATTAAGTGAGTTGGAGCAAGTTCACTGATGGATGGAAACAGTCAGGCTTCCCTCCAACCTCTCTCACACTGTTTACATCCCTCTTAGCATTTCACCCCTATAGGGCTGCATGTCGCCTAGTGGTTAAGAGCGTTGGGCCAGTAACTGAAATGTTGCTGGTTTGAATCCTCGTGTTGATTAGGTGAAAAATCTGTTGACTCTGCTGTCCATTTAACTTATTTTGGTATTACAGAAACAGGGCCAAGTGATGGGGTTCCACTATCTCTGAACAATAGGTATTTCTGTTCTTAATGTGTAGTGAGTTGAATGAGCAGGTTAATTTAAGGAKAATCTGTCACTTGCCCTTTTGTGTTAAGGCTCCTTGTTAGTAAATATCCACAGTACGGCTGACTACCCACACTGGGTCTAGATAGTGTGGAGTTCTGTGTTGATAGACTGCCCTTTCACACCAACGGCTTTGTGTTGGCTGTTATCAGGGAAAACCTTCCTGGGAAAAACTTCCTGCACAATAACAATAACAAAGATCTATTTATATGTGCGTCTGTGTTGTGGATCACCATGTTGACAGTTTTATATAGGGACTGAACGTGAATAGACTTCAGGTTCATCGGCATCTAGTATATAATACAGTTCTATTACAGAATAATTTTTTTTCATAGTTATATTACCCACATGCTCACACTGGCTGCCTTGTTATGGCTCTAAATCATTTACATTTCCAAAATAGTTTTGTTGAAAGGTTCCGATAAGGCACTGTAGTATTATCAAATATTAGGCCTGCTATTCTACAAAGTAAACAACATCTCTCACTATCGTAGTAAAACCTCTATTCATTTCATAGCGTGTTACCAATTCTGCATGCCTAATTGGTCTTGATCGGGGGCAGTCAGGCACAAACTAGGCCTAAATAATCATATTTGCATTATAGCACTCACCCTTAATCATTGATGATCTAATAAGAAACGTATTAGACAGCTGTGCGCCGCTTCCATTTAAGGTGTTTTATATCTGGTGGGGAGGGCAAGCCAGTGAATTCATCTTGGCTCACAGACTAGGGGGAGCCCCAGTGTTGCCATGGAAACTGGCTGAGTAATTATATTTTCTCTTTGATAGCTGAGTTAGACAGACTGTGGGCAGTATCTGAATATCTGAATATAGGCGAGAGGGTTAACTCACTTCTCATATAAATACTTCTCTGATAAAAACATTACACGCCTGGACTTTTCTCCTTTCACCTCCAATTGGTTATTATCCCTTATTTGGTCTTCCACAATTACATTTTAATGGCCATGAGCAGATTAATATATACATCTGAGTAACATTGGTCGATGCACTTGATCACAGTGGGCTTTGTGATTGTGTTGTTTTGTGGGTTTAGGAAGCTCTGTGCCAAAGCATTCCATGTTCTATCTGTGGGTTAACCTGGGCATCACATCTGAACAGGCAACAAGCTACGAAGAACAAAGAACAAAAGTTTGTTTTCATGTACTCTGCCATATCCTCAGTGGCGATTATGCAGTACGCAACAAGGCCAAAGGGTGCAGATGAGAAAAATTAGGGCAATAATTCTGAAGGACAAAATCTGTAATATTCTAACATTTCTACTTTTCCTCCTTATGCAAGAATGCCTCATTCAAACAGTATAGTATTAGAAGGATGACATTTCATGTCTGTTTTAGAGAAGATAAAGTATGAATTCTGCTATTTCATGTCTGTTTTAGAGAAGATAAAGTATGAATTCTGCTATCTGCTCTGCCCATGATCCCTCGCTGGGAGGTGCACCGGGGTATTGGTCTACTCTACTGATCTAACATTCAGGGTTTTGTCAAGGCACAGTTCCCTTCTGGGACTAGGCCTGTGGTATCCTGGAGATAAGAAGGGAGATTTTGTTTGTTCCATGTGCAGAAAGTCGTCAACAGACGATGTGAGAATAGGGATTCAAAACAGCTTTCCAACTGGGCAAAAACTGGTTGAATCAACATTGATTCCACATCATTTCAACAACAAAATGTAATGTGATGACGCTGAATCAACGTGGAGAACTGATTGGATTGGAAAAAAGTAATCAACAAAAGGGAATTTTATATTTTTTTTCACAGAATTTACAACCTAATTACATCCTAAATTAAATCCTAAAGTTAGCATGTGGTTACTTCAGCAAGGTAAACAAAAGCAAAACATGGATTGGTCTCTCTTCCTACAGGGTAAGGAAACCAATGTAATTTCAGTGAGGTATCCTGTYTYTTGTCTTTCCCCTGAGAAAATMWACTTGGGGATGATGTCAYTAGTTAGGCTATTGGAGCCAGGAGTCATGTATGTTTTAGTCAGTCAAAAGAAGCCAGTCTGATATATCATGGTGCTATTTTTAGCTGGAGCTACAAGGATGATAAGAGTTTAGACATAATAGGTCACGTCAGGCCATGGTAGCAACATAGTGCATTGTTGGGTATTCATTGTGTCTCCTACAACACTAACATCTTTCAACAATAGGATGTATGTTGCATAAGCCTCACATGCTGGCCTTCTAGATGATCCATCTGCTGTGTGTAGGGCCATAAGACATATGGCCGGTTATCTTACAATGTTGGTCATGAGTGAATGAGAATGTTGTGTGAATGTCTGTGGCCTACAGTGTTTCCCTGATAAACTAATCAGCTCTAGTTATGGTGGGATGAATGACACATAATGGGCCACTGATTTCCATTTAGTACTTATTGACTTACAGTATATACAGACATATTGGGGCTTTAGTCTAGAGATCCATCTAATTAAATAGCTAGAAACAGGGTACAGCATCACTGTGCAGCATCACAATGCCTATTATGAACTGTCATTTTCTCTATTATAAACTGTCTTTCTATCTATTATAAACTGTGAGAATACCTGGCCTAGCACTTTTGTAGTTCATTAGAGAACAATTTCTCCATCATCAATAAGCTTTCTCTGATAGAGCCAACTGTGATATGATGATGATGCTCAGAGCCCTGGGTCTGGACACCCCCCTCTGCAACTGGATCCTGGACTTCCTGACGGGCAGACCACAGGCTGTGGGGGTAGGCAACAACACCTCCTCCACACTGACTCTTAACACGGGACCCCCCAGGGGTGTCCTCAGCCCTCTGCTGTGCTCCCTGTTCACCAATGGCTGTGTGGCTTTGCACGACACCAACTCCAACATCAAGTTGCTGACAACACCACAGTTGTAGGCCTGATAACCTTCAATGATGAGTCTGCCTATAGGGAGGAAGTAAGTGAACTGGCATAGTGGTGCCAGGACAGCAACCTCTCTGTCAACGTCAGCAAAACAAAGGAGTTGATTCTTGACTTCAGGAAGCAGAAGAGGGAACATTCCCCGATCCACATCAACGGGACTGCAGTAGAGAGAGTCACTAGTTTTATGTTCCTCAGCATCCACATCACAGAGGACTTGTCATGGACCAACAACACCACCACTCTTGTCAAGAGGGCGCAACAGCACCTCTACTTCCTAAGGCGGCTGAAGAAATTTGACATGCCACCCCGGGTCCTCTCCAAATATTACAGCTGCACCATCGAGAGCGTCCTGACTAGTTGCATTACGGCCTGGTACGGTCGGGAATTTCTCAGGCCAGACCGCAAGTCAGACTTCTGAACACTTGAACTGGACTGACCACCTGCACTGACTCTCCTCACCTTAGCACACATGCACTCACTCACACACACACACACACACGCATGCACATATGCGCACACACACACACACAAACACACACGTATAAATTCATGCTACACACACATCACAACTGCTGCTGATAAATTGTGCCTTCCTGTATTATACTTATTAAGCTAAATATTTTATTCTACTGAGCCATTTACTTTATGTTCATATTCTTATATTTTCTTATTTCTTATTGTTGTTGCATTGTCGAGAAGGAACCTGCAAGTAAACATTTTGTTGGACGTTGTATGCCATGTGTATCCTGTACAAACGACTAATAAAACTTGAAACATGAATAACAGGGGAAGCCCAGTAGCTGAAACAGAAGAGGAGAAGGTTCATTAGAGGAAAGTAGCCTAAAGCTCAGGCCTCGTATTACCATTTAAATCACTAACCAGATTGGCTTGGTCTGATGAAATACATCATTTACCAGGCTGTCTAAAGGTTTATCTGGCTGAAACAATAGACAATCAGGAAGGCACTGTGACTGTCACTGGGAAGTAGACAGGTGCCACCGGTGGGAGCAGGTGACGCAGGTGCTGTTAGGTCCTCACCAGCATCAAGGTGACAGCTTCTTTATGGCACAAATAAAACTTGAATAATGTATTCCTGTCCTCACACTGCCACTTGCTGTGATTCAACCAAACAGAGAATATATCAAACATATTTAACAGCTGGCCTGTTTCTTTGAGGCTAGTATGTCTGTGTCAGTGGTGGGTGCAAAAACAGATTGTTTTTCTGCTACTCTAGATATTCTAATTCAGAATTTGTGTATTTGTGATATCATAAATCCATCTATCAATGTCCAGCAGCATATTGTTAAGCAGACTAACCCCTTTGTCCTGTGTCTCTCCTCTGAAGAAGATGGCCCTGTTATGCTGACAGCATTCAGGATGATCCTATTAACAGGTACTGGCAGATGAAAGGCTTAATGTGACACCTGTCTGTCAGTCCATCCTTTCATCTCCAAACCTCACCTCATAGTCAGTGGCTGTGTCTGTATGTACTGCTGTTGGTTACTCTGAGGCTTGTACTGTGCTTGTACTCTGCTCAGCCTCCCTCCCTTCATGCCAGCGGCTGCAGAGCCAGGCTCCTCATAACCCAAACCCAGCCCTATGCTACTCTGCATCCTTTGGGTTCTTGTGTAAGTGAGTGCCAAGGCCCTGGGTTTACCAGTGGATCGCTCCATTTGATTTAGCATAGGAAGCAAAGAAATGACCTTTCAAATCCAACACGCTACATTTATTGAATTTACCTGCACCATATTTGACATTTAAAATATTTTTTTTGTGTGATTTTGTTGGGATAATTTAATCTATGCATCTCTCTGGATTATTTGATATTTCAGAAAGGGAAACATGAGCAGAAACCTGCCAGATCTCTCCCTTTATAAAGAGCTAGGGCTAACTATGTTGGTAACCAGTTTATATATATAGCAATAAGACACCTCGGGGGGTTGTGGTATATGGCCAATATACCACAGCTAGCGGCTGTATCCAGGCACTCTGCGTTGTGCATAAGAACAGCCCTTAGCCGTGGTATATTGGCTATGTACCACCCCCCTGGACCTTATTGCTTAAATGGATGTGCAAGACAATGTGAGATATTCATCACTCTGGACTGCCCACTGAAGGTACTGGTAGGTCAGCTACAGTAGGATGAGATGTTCTCTAGGACTTCATCAATGGGGTTATCAATGTCAGTTTAATTTAGCGTGTGCTGGAGACTACAGACGTGTTTACAGTAAGTTGGTGTTCTGTAGACAGTGGGTGTTATTTATATTGTACATCTTCACTAGTGGATCTCCTACTATCTGAATGTGGGTCTAGTTCCAGGAGGTGGTACACTACGTGACAAAAAGTATGTGGACACCTGCTCGTCGAACATCTCACTCMAAAATCATGGGCATTAATATGGAGTCGGTCCCCCCTTTGGTGCTATAACAGCCTCCACTCTTCTGGGACGGCTTTCCACTAGATGTTGGATCATTGCTGGGGGGACTTTCTTCCATTCAGCCACGAGGATTAGTGAGGTCGGGCACTGATGTTGGGCGATTTAGGCCTGGCTCGCAATCGGCTTTCCAATGCATCCCAAAGGTGTTCGATGGGGTTGAGGTCAGAGCTCTGTGCAGGCCAGTCAAGTTCTTCCACACCGATCTCGACAAACCATTTCTGTAAGGACCTCGCTTTCTGCACGGGGGCATTGTCATGCTGAAACAGGAAAGGGCCTTCCCCAAATGACTGCCACAAAGTTGGAAGCACAGAATCGTCTAGAATGTCATTGTATGATGTAGCGTTAAGATTTCCCTTCACTGGAACTAAGGGGCCTAGCCTGAAACATGGAAAACAGCCCCAAACCATTATTCCTCCTCCACCAAACTTTACAGTTGGCACTATGCATTGAGGCAGGTAGCGTTCTCCTAACATCCGCAAAATCCAGATTCGTCCGTCGGACTGCCAGATGGTGAAGCATGATTTATCCCTCCAGAGAACATGTTTCCACTGCTGTGGCAAGCTTTACATCACTCCAGCCAACGCTTGGCATTGCGCCTGGTGGTCTTAGGCTTGTGTGCGGGTGCTCGGCCATGGAAACCCATTTTATGAAGCTCCAGACAAACAGTTCTTGTGCTGACATTGCTTCAAGAGGCAGTTTGGAACTCGGTAGTGAGTGTTGCCACTGAGGACAGATGATTTTTACGTGCTTCAGCACTCGACGGTCCCGTTCTGTGAGCTTGTGTGGCCTACCACTTCGCAGCTGAGCCGTTGTTGCTCCTTGACGTTTTCACTTCACAGCACTTACAGTTGACCGGGGCAGCTCTAGCAGAGCAGAAATGTTAAAAGGTGGCCTCCTATGACAGTGCCACTTTGAAAGTCACTGAGCTCTTCAGTAAGGCCATTCTACTGCCAATGTTTGTCTATGGAGATTGTATGGCTGTGTGCTCGATTTTATACACTTATATAACGGGTGTGGCTGAAATAGCCGAATCCACTAATTTGAAGGGGTGTCCACATACTTTAAATATATGGGATATATACAAACAATAGTGTATTTATATTTATGTGTTTAAACCATACTGTATTTGAGGATATGTGTATCCCATTGTATTCATTTTTGAAAACATTGAAAAATGTGTGTTGCTTGGGTGCTGAGGTATCTATGAACGCATGTATACTATGCATATACTATACTGTGTGTTTCTGCATGTGTGTGGATGTGCTGCTATCTATAAATGTCTAATAAAAGTGGCCTTGTCCCTGTTTGGTAACACACTCCTCTTCTCTGTGTTGCTCAGCTCGGGACTGATAATTACTGTTAGCAGTACAATCATCACAGCTTGGCACAACTTCTTTGTGACCTTCATAGGGTTAGGGATGCTTGTGCTCAGACTCATCTGGCTGGCTGGCAGTCTCAACATCATTCCCCTCATGAGTTGTCTCTATAATTTACCTCTCGAGTGTACAGAGCGGCTCCTCTCAAGCCTCTCATTGCTTGCAAGGCACTCAGTCAAATTCTGGTTCTTTAAAAATATCCCCTCATCCAATGAAGAAAGGCTAGGCAGAACGAGTCCTTCCTGTGGTAAGCTAGATTGTGTTATGTCTGAGGGAACTACAGGGCTCTGACTGGGCTGCTGCCCTCCCCCATCCCTCCGTGCACGTAGAGGCTAACCTCCCACGGGAGTGCTTGTTTCCCAGCATTCAGAAATAATCAGGAGGCAGGCCAGCGCTGCAACATGAGCACATTCCCTCTAGCAGGGTCTGCCAGGCTGGGGGAGTGCTCTGCGCTGCTGCTGCGAATGCTGTGTGTATTCTGTCTGTGTGTCTAGATGGAAAGTGTGCTTTTGTGATAGTGGGTCTTTATAGGCATGTGTTTAGTTCTTTCCCCTGGTTTTATGTCTTGAGAGAGTGAGTGTCTTCATGTCTATTTCACCATGCTGTTGCCCTGAGGGCAGTCCATGTCAACACAGTGTTGTGTTGGGGTGTTCTGACATCTGACCACAACACAGTTCCACTGACAGACTAATGCTGTTTTCGTCACATCAGCAATCCCTGCTCTTAATTTAGAACTATTACCTAATAGGAGGGAGACCGACTTGATCATCTGCAAAATCATTGGCAAATCTATAGAAAAGGAATGTGGATGGAAACAGAGGAATGGGTCATGGGTTTTCATGGGCTTAAAGTAGTGTATCTGATGACATTACAAAGTAATGTTGTTAAATAACAGCTTTATTTTTCTAGGATTAATTTAGCCAGTTGACTGTATGTAGTGAAGGTATCATACACAGTGAACAAGTTTGACAACATACATTTTCATATCAAGTGTATCTCACTAAGACCTATTGGGCTAATTGGTGTGATGCGGCTAGAATAATTACGCTTCTGGACTTGTGAAGTAAAATATTTAGACAAACAACCCATTGCTTTCTCTCTCTTAAATAAATGAGTAGATACACATTTCTGTACACATATCACTATGTAATTTGTACATTGTAAATAGTTTTCTGTTAGAGGCGATCCTTAGACCTATCCCTCTGGGCACAGACCACAGTTCAAAGTACATTTTTTATTTACATTTGGTTGAGTTGTCAACTAACGTGAATTCACCATGACATTGGATTTAGGTTAAAAGGTAGGTGAAATAGAGATGGAATTCGCCTACGTTGATGTCTTTTTACAAATCCAATCAGTTTTCCACGATGATTCAATTTCATCACATTCAAAAAAAAAATCTTGAAATGATGTGAAAACAACATTGATTCAACCAGTTTTTGCCCTGTGGGATAGATGCAAGGACTGACCTTCCAAGATATCAACATTATAGTTTTAACCATGTTTTGAGGCTATACAGTGTTTGTTTACATTTACAATATTTACAAACATTAGATTAAAACTAGTTTATGTTTTGGGTTCTGATGGGTTTTGACAGTTAAACTAAGCTCATGAGGCATTTTTAAGTAATATCCTTCAAGAATCAATGGACTCATATACAGTATATCATTATACTGTATATCCTAAGTCCAAAAATGTATGTACAGTTGAATTCGGAAGTTTACATACACCTTAGCCAAATACATTTAAACTCAGTTTTTCACAATTCCTGACATTTAATCCTAGTAAAAATTCCCTGTTTTAGGTCATTTAGGATCACCACTTTATTTTAAGAATGTGAAATGTCAGAATAATAGTAGAGAGAATGATTTATTTCAGCTTTTATTTCTTTCATCACATTCCCAGTGGGTCAGAAGTTTACATACACTCAATTAGTATTTGGTAGCATTGCCTTTAAATTGTTTAACTTTGGTCAAATGTTTCGGGTAGCCTTCCACAAGCTTCCCACAATAAGTTGGGTGAATATTTGGACTTTTTGGACATTTCTCCAAGAAGTACGATCTCTGTCCCCATGTGCAGTTGCAAACCGTAGTCTGGCTTTTTTATGGCGGTTTTGGAGCAGTGGCTTCTTCCTTGCTGAGCGGCCTTTCAGGTTATGTCGATATAGGACTCGTTTTACTGTGGACATAGATACTTTTGTAGCTATTTCCTCCAGCATCTGCACAAGGTCCTTTGCTGTTGTTCTGAGATTGATTTGCACTTTTCGCACCAAAATACGTTCATCTCTAGGAGACAGAACGCGTCACCTTCCTGAGCGGTATGACGGCTGCGTGGTCCCATGGTGTTTATACTTGCGTACTATTGTTTGTACGTGGCACCTTCAGGCTTTTGGAAATTGCTCCCAAGGATGAACCAGACTTGTGGAGGTCTACAATTCTTTTTCTGAGGTCTTGGCTGATTTCTTTTGATTTTCCCATGATGTCAAGCAAAGAGACACTGAGTTTGAAGGTAGGCCTTGAAATACATACATTGGTACACCTCCAATTGACTCAAATTATGTCAATTAGCCTATCAGAAGTTTCTAAAGCCATGACATCATTTTCTAGAGTTTTCCAAGCTGTTTAAAGGCACAGTCAACTTAGTGTATGTAAACTTCTGACCCACTGGAATTGTGGTACAGTGTATTATAAGTGAAATAATCTGTCTGTAAACAATTGTTGGAAAAATTACTTGTGTCATGCACATAGTAGATGTCCTAACCGACTTGCCAAAACTATAGTTTTTTAACAAGACATTTGTGGAGTGGTTTAAAAACAAGTTTTAATGACTCCAACCTAAGTGTATGTAAACTTCTGACTTCAACTGCAGATTGCCCCTTTCAACTCATCTCTGCTCGTGTTTCTTTTCTCTACACAGAGGAATGTAATGGCCACAGTCGTAATAACTCTATAGAGGACGAAGGAACACAGCTACCTGGACACACAGAGGTGAGTTTCACACATTTCACTGTACGGTGAAATACCTGTTGTATTCAGCACACGTGACAAATAAACTTTGATTTGAGTCCCATGACCCCATGTTGACCTGCCTGGACACTCTCCTTTCCCTCTACATTAACGTATCCCTGCCCTAGATGACTTCCCAAGTTCTCTGTGCTGTAATGCAGCAGTGTTCTGCAATGCAACGGGCATATTAATTGAAAGCTACAACTAACAAAAAACACATAATATTATTTGCATGATAAAGGTTAACACAATTTTGAAGGTATACTGGATTAGTAGAATCATTTTTGCACTTATGTGCGTATATGGCTGTAAGAAATGTATGATTATGTGCTTGTTTTTAGTCTTCCTCCACATGCTTGATCGATCCTCATCCATGATCAATATTCTTGATCAATAGTGAGCGTGTATTGAAAAGAGGTTGTTTTGCATGCCTTTGTGTACCTTGCCTATGTTGGAAACAACTGACCTCTTTCTACTACAGTTCTCATTGTTCAGTCACAAGACCTCAGTGTCTCTCAGAGAGCTCCTCTCTTTATCAGATCAGCTCTCCCCAGGCAATAAGCACAAACTAAAATACTGCCTACAGAGAGAATATTACTATGTCTGTTATGTGTCTGTGTCCGTGTTCTCTATCCAGCATTAATCTGTTGTTCAAGAACTAGGGAACTTGAACACTTTCTCTCTCACTCATATTCAAGCGTGCTTTGACACATAAAGGTGGAAGGCCATACATTTCAAATTGTTCTAATATGCTTTCCACAACCTAATTCTGTTGATGATATTTGGAATTGTATGCTGTATCCCGCCCCTGTTTCCTTCCTCCCTGTTTGTGGGTGTGGAGGCTGATAAACAAAAAGGGGAGGGGGCTCTGTTTCTATTCCCGACCACAGTGTGTCCTCCAGAGCCAGGATACTGCTGAATATAGGGACCCGCCTGTGCTTTATTGCTAATTGCACTGAAGCGCTTTTCCTCCTAGTCACATGATGAAACAGACCCCACACAATCCTTCTTCACAAATGAGGTTCAAAAGATGATGTAATACCTGGAATTGGTGAACATAATCTTAGCCGATTGGATCAAGAAAAGCCATTTTCCTCCACTCCAGGTCCAAGGCTGTGTCGATAAGGTTTTTTCCCCACTGTCGTCCTGACTGCAGGGCATAGCACTGTAAAACCTTAGCTGTACCCCTCAGGTGGAATAAAACCAGGAGTAAACAAACCTAGTTGAGAAACAGCCTTTAACCCACTGCATATACAATCTCCTGAATTTCACAAGCATTTTTATTTTTAACAAGGGTGCAGTTTCTCTATACTAAGACTTTCTCCTGCATATGCTTAATATGCTTATAAATAGTGTGGAGTGTAGATGCAACCCTGGCAAACTGGTGTGGAGCATTGTGATTGAAGAGTATTGTCAGTGCCAGGTTTGGGGCTTGTGTAACAGTATGACTTTACGGCGTCCCCTCGCCCCGACCCGGGCGCGAACCAGGGACCCTCTGCACACATCAACAACGGTCGCCCACGAAGCATCGTTACCCATCGCGAACCCATCGCTCCACAAGCCGCGGCCCTTGCAGAGCAAGGGGAACCACTACTTCTAGGTTTCAGAGCAAGTGACGTAACCGACTGAAAGGCTGTTAGCACGCACCATCGCTAACTAGCTAGCCATTTCACATCCGTTACACTTGAATCATGAAGTGGCTGTATACTGGTCTGGGATGATCTGAGAATATCAAGACTAGGTTTAACGTTATTATTAAAAACAAAAAGTTCATTTCAGGCCCTAGTACAGTATGTACCTCTTTGCTTGCCATAGTTGAGGGCTACGTTTAGTATAATGATAAGCATGCTTTCACTGGAAAGTGTCCAGGAGCCACTGCCTCCTAACTCCTATTCAAGTTACATAAGACAAACCACACAAAAGAGAGAAAGTCCACAATCATTACAAAATAAATATGTTTATTTAATTTTGGGCGTGTTCTAAACCATATACTAAACTACTACCATGTACTTTTAATGTGCTTCTAACGTACATCGTCACATTCAGTAAACAGATGTTCTCTGTTCATAGGAGGAGGAGAGAAATAGTTTGTGTGGGTTAGTGTTCTGACACTCTTCTCTGTCTGCCCTCCAGACTGACAGACTACAGCAGAACAAAGACACCGTGTTCTTCAGGGACGGGGTTCGCAGGATTGACTTCATACTGTCCTACCTAGATGACAAGGATGGAGAGAAGAAGCAGGTGGGCAGCATAACGCACCATCATCAACACAGAGACAGAGAGCATTGTGTGGTTACAGAGAGACACATGGCAGTTTATCAACACGGACATGACAGCACAGAGCATTAACCTTGGAGTGGTCAGGCTTGCTTTGAGCCTGAATGGCTTCAATAAGAACACATTTATTTTAGTTTTCCGTTGCAAAACATTTTGTCACAGTAAAGACAGTGTCTGGGGTCAACTGACCAAGTGACCATGACTCATAATCAGCCTGAATCAGGGCGGTAAGAGGAGAAGGTGACTAAAAGGAAGTGGCTGATAAGTTCCCAGTGGTTGAAACTTTGTTGTTGGTGTAATTGCATCACCTCTTTCTTGACAGAGAAGCAAAGATTTCATGCCACAGACAGACCATAGACAGACCAAATTTCATTATTACAAGGCCCTCTAGCTTTTGATTTTTGGACTTTAAGAATGCTGTGACTGGTGCCAGGCAGTCTTTCAACAGAGCTTCTACAAGAGCAAAATGGATTATGAGAATGAATGGGGAAGTTAGAATACAAGGATGGATGGAAGGATAAAGTAATAGCAGTGATGATAGAGGGGGAGATACAACGAAAAAAGCTTTTCTGCCCTGGTCCTTGCTATTGCTTAAAGTGCATTTGTGTCTGTCTCTGTATTTGTACAGGAGAGGAGGAGGGAGTTTGAGGCCAACCTTAAGAAGGCTGGACTGGAGCTTGAGGCTGAGGACAAATCGGTGAGTTACCAATCTGTGGCACGCTGGTGTCCTCTAGTGGTCATCATGCAGCAGCACATCACATTACTGCAAGGTGGGGAATATCTCAGCAGAGCTTTCTTATAGGGGAATTCCACTCCACAGTCTTCTTTCCTCAGTGGTAGAAGGGTGTTTAACGTATACTGAGTGTACAAAACATTAGGAACACCTGCTCTTTCCATGACATAGACTGACCAGGTGAATCCAGGTGAAAGCTATAATCCCTTACCTTATATGATCCCTTCATTCAATGTAGATGAAGGGGAGGAGACAGGTTAAAGAAGGATATTTAAGCCTTGAGACAATTGAGAAATGGATTGTGTGTGTGCCATTCAGAGGGTGAATGGGCAAGACAAAAGATTTGAGTGCCTTTGGATGGCGTATGGTAGTACGTGCCAGGTGCACAGGTTGGTGTGTGTCAAGAACTGCAACGCATCTGGGGTTTTCACACTCAACAGTTTCCTGTGTGTATCAAGAATGTTCCACCACCCAAAGGACATCCAGACAACTTGACACAACTGTGGGAAGCATTGGAGTCAACTTATAGTCCATGCCCCGATGAATTGAGGCTGTTCTGAGGACAAAAGAAAATAACTCACTATTAGGAAGGTGTTCCTAATATTTTATACACTCAGTGTTTCTATGTTTTCTTTACAATTTTTAGGTGAAAATGTGTACTATATTCAAATGGAAAATGTAGAAAATATTATGAATGTTATATAATTATTAAATGTACTCAATATTTTAAATGATTCCTCTGTTTTGTGCTTAAATGGTATGGTCAGTCAAACTGCCTCTCTCTGTCCTCTCTCAACTCATTCCTCTCAGGACTCAGATGATCTGAAAACGTACTTCCTGAAGATCCACGCCCCGTGGGAGGTGTTGGCCACCTACGCTGACGTGCTGAAGATCAAGGTTCCCTTTAAGGAAAGCGACATCCCCCACGGACAGGACGTTCCACTGGAGTGGCTCTCCCGACCGTTCCGCCTGCCAGAGAAGGTGATGCGCCCACAGCCTGACTACTTCACCTCTCCATTTGATAAGGACAAGATAGACTTCTTCCTCATCAAAAACCAAGACACCTTCTTCCCCCCCTCTACACGCAACAGAATAGTGAGTACAGTATCTTAACACAGAATCTAGCGAGACACACACACACACACACACACACACACACACACACACACACACACACACACACACACACTAATCTGATGTCCCTTCCTGTCAGGTGTACTACATCCTGTCTCGCTGTCCGTACAATAAAGAGGACCGCAAGGAGACAGACAAGAAAGGTATCAAGCGGTTGCTGAACAACGGGACCTACACCTCAGCCTTCCCACTTCATGATGTAAGAAACACGTGACGCCCCACCTACATCACATCAACATACTCACAGTAGATTTCATGTGAGGATGTCAGATTTTTTCTAAAACTAGAGCTAATTATTCTCCTGTCCTCTATGCTCTCAGTGTCGATACTGGGAGAGGAACACAAATGAGCAGTGTGAGAGCGAACGCTACCACCTCTATAAGAATTGGGCTAGGTTCCTCTGTTTCTACAAGGAGCAGCCCCTCAACCTCATCAGGTAAGACAACATCGGCTGGACATCGGTTACATTTCCCCCATGCATGGACACAAAGATCTACGTCTATAACAGGGGGAGGGGAGGGGCGAACTCAGTCCAGCTTTAAACTTACTCTTGAAAGTTGTAATAGTAGAATGCACAAGATACAATTTCTAAATAGGGTAGTGCATCATCAGTTCCTCTTGTCATGTCAGTCATTGCATATCTTAGAGAGCTATTTATAACTTGTCAGAAATGTCAGCTGACGTTTTTTATTTAGGTTTTTTAGCCCATAGATATTGTTGTAATAATTGTTGTCACTCAAATATCACATGAATACACATTAGACATGACAAAATGTATAGAATTGCATGAAAATTTGCTTTAAACCTGCAACGTTCTCTCCACCAACAAGAGAGGTATGAACAGTTTATATCATGAACAGTCCCTGTGCCCATAGAAATAGACGTGTTGTGTGTGTGTGCGCTGGGGAGATGCAGGATGTCACCCAATGATGGAAGGGGGGCCCCGAGTGAAAAAGTTTGGGAACCCCTGATCTATAACACCATGCAAATACTAAGTGTCCCTACTCTCTAATGCCAAATAAGTTAAATTATCTCTGTGTTGTTAACAGGAAGTATTATGGGGAGAAGATTGGGATCTACTTTGCCTGGCTGGGCTTCTACACAGAGATGTTGTTCTTTGCTGCGGTCATGGGGGTCATATGTTTTATCTATGGTGTGCTAAGCTACGATGATAATTTAACAAGGTTAGTACCACCAGGGGGCAGAAAGGTGCCTTATTTGAAAAATAGGAAAACAGTTAATTGGCTGCATTTAAACAGGCAGCCCAATTCAAATATTTTGCCCAATTATTGGCAGAAGATCTGATATTGAATTATTGTGCTGCCTGTTTAAACACAGCCTTTGAATCATGCTTAAGTGGGCTATCATACACACCTAATGGTGTGTAGTCAGTATATTAATAATAATTGTGTAAAAAAAACTGAAGTCTTTGTTGTTGCACATCCAACAGTACACTAAATCACACAACCTTGTCAGTCTCTACAGGACATGTAAAGTCACGTCATATCAAATGTATTAATGTTCTTTCCCACTTTCTATTCTTCCTATTTATCTCTCCCACAGTAAGGAGATCTGTGACCCCAGCATTGGAGGGAGTGTTGTGATGTGTCCACTGTGTGATAAGAAGTGTAGTTACTGGAAGCTCAACTCCACGTGTCTCTCATCCTGGGTAAAGGAACATACACATTTTATTCTGTCATTCAGTCACAACGTAATCTTTCCTAAAATGGCTAATCATAATCTCTTGATGATTAGCCATTACATCTAATTATTGATGGCTCCTCACTCTTTAAAAAATTATGGCTGTGAATATTATCTGTGATTAGCTTATTGTTATATTGTTTAAACCATCCTGTCAATCAAAGCCAGTGAAATCTCCCATGTTGAGTGTGCAGCATGTCATCTTGCTGTGGCCAAAGCACGGCATGTCATTTCCTCTGGGTGGTTAGGAGCTCATCCTGTCCCATGTTCCCTCTTCCAGCAATCCCATCTGTTTGATAACGAGGGGACAGTGTTCTTTGCCATGTTTATGGGGATCTGGGGTAAGTGTCTGTCCACTCTGTTGTTACTGTATTTAACCTGTTGGAGAATTACAGTACATCCCCTGTGAGGGAGGCAGACTGTTACTGTTAGAGTGTATTGACCCTGTCGGTTCTGCAGTGACTCTGTTCCTGGAGTTCTGGAAGCGGCGCCAGGCCCAGTTGGAGTATGAATGGGACCTGGTGGATTTTGAGGAGGAGCAGCAGCAGCTCCAGATCCGCCCGGAGTTTGAGACCAAGTGCACTGACCAGAAACTCAACCGGATCACCCAGGTACGGGCTGCCAACTGGTTATTACACACTGCTTGTGTGAAAATTCTAATGTATTCAATGTAAACTACTGACTGGGCTTTCCGTTTATTTGTAATTGTGCAGGAAATGGAGCCATACCTACCCCTCCCCAAAAAGTGTGGTCGCTTTTGCCTCTCCGGTGTTACTGTTCTGTTCTGGGTAAGCCAACATACTACACCAACTCTGTGTGTCTGCAAGCATTTGTTCGCCAGTGTGCAGTATACTGTATGTGCGCTGTATGTGCGCACTGTAGCATGTGGATTTTGTATTCCCCACAGATGCTTCTGATTGTGGCCTGTATCACTGGGGTGATAGTCTACAGGCTGGCTGTGTATGCAGCCTTCGCCAGCATCATGAAGGACAGCCCCACTAAGAAGATCCATCTGGTGGGCTCTCTCATCACCCCGCAGCTCGCTACCTCTGTCACCGCCTCCTTTATCAACTTTGTCATCATTATGATCCTTAACTTCTTCTATGAGCGAGTGGCCATCTGGATCACTGATATGGGTGAGGAGGAGTAGCTCGCTATCATGGCGATTAGATCAGGAGGAGCAGGAAATGCAGGGAGATGGAACACAGATGGCACATCAAGTTTAAAGTGATGTTTACCCCAGGTCACATTAACTACCCATTTCCTGCTCATTAAAAAAAAAAAAAATTCTCTCCTATAAAAATTCACTCATACCTCAGCAGTACATTGCACCCGTTAGTTTAGGTAGCTGGTGTGCCTTGAATGGCTTTGACCTCCAACTACTTGCTCCAACAGAAATTCCCAAGACACATCTGGAGTATGAAAACAAGTTGACAATGAAGATGTTCCTCTTCCAGTTTGTCAATTACTATTCTTCATGTTTCTACGTGGCCTTCTTCAAGGGCAAGTTTGTGGGTTACCCAGGCAACTACACGTACATGTTTGGCAAATACAGCAGGCTGAGGAACGAGGAGGTGAGCTTTGTCACACAGCATCTACAGTATATGAACACATTCTACTATATGAAACACCTTTTGAAGATTAAACTACAGTATTTATGTTTTGATCTCAAACCTAACTGTTAAACACCCACTGCAACTTGTCCCAGTGTGACCCAGGAGGCTGTCTGATTGAGCTGACCACCCAGCTGGTGATCGTCATGACAGGGAAGCAGGTGTGTGGGAACATCCAGGAGGCCCTACTGCCGTGAGTTTCACTGACCTCTGTGCTACTTCTGATAGACTGCGAAATGTACCTCGATGACCTTTCAGTTGCATATTTACTCCACCATGGAGTGTGAACCAGGTTGAACTTGTTAAAAATGTCTGACATTCAGTATGTAATTTGTACACATGTGCCCTCCTCAGAGTTCAATATTCTCTCAATCTATATTGTATCCTGTCAGGCTGCTGAGGAACTGGTGGTGCAGCAGGAAGGCCCGGAAAGACCAGTACAGCCGCTGGGAGCAGGACCACGACCTGCAGAACTTCAGCCAGCTGGGCCTGTTCTATGAGTACCTGGAGATGGGTAAGGAGGCCCTTAACCCACTCCACTCTCTTCCCACATAGACAGGAGACGGTGTAGGGCTGTTCATCAACATGCACTCTCTCTCTCTCTCTCTCTCTCTCTGCAGTAATCCAGTTTGGCTTCATCACTCTGTTTGTGGCCTCTTTCCCCCTGGCCCCCCTGCTGGCCCTCTGTAACAACATCCTGGAGGTCAGAGTGGACTCCTGGAAGTTCACCACCCAGTTCCGCCGACCTGTGGCGGCCAAGGCCCACAACATCGGAGCATGGCAGGAGATCCTCAATGTGGTAGCCATCTTGTCCGTTGTCACCAATGTGAGAAGGATTAAATGTTATTAAGCTGTAGCCACATTGTTGTTATCAAGTGTTCAAATCTATGTCTTTATTGTTGAACAGCCCCATTTTATAATTCATATATACTATATAATCAAAATACAGTAATTCAATAGTTCAATGTGTCTCGGATCCCCTCTCATGCTATCTCATCTCCCCAGGCATTCATCATGGCCTTTACTTCAGACATGATCCCCCGCCTGGTCTACCTGTATACCTACCACCCTGGCTCTGAAGCCACCATGAGTGGCTACATCAACAACAGCCTGTCAGTGTATGACATCTCCCAGATCCCTCTCCTCAGTACGCCCGAGGAGGGGGCGATTCCTGCCTGGTTCAACAGCTCCTTCATCACCACCTGCAGGTGGGAAGCGACTGCAATGCCAGGCCACTCACTTGCACATTTAAATACCCTTTGTCTTGACTTCACTTGAMGTCTTGACTATGGAGCTGTGATTGTATTAATCCAGATGTTTACWGAGGACAGGTCAATGCTTSGGGTTTAGCACKAKTGTATGTAGTTGTTGTGTCYTGACATTRGCCCTATATRTTGTCTCAGGTACCGTGACTACCGCTACCCTCCAGGCCACCAGAGGCAGTACTCCCACACTATGCAATTCTGGCACATCCTGGCAGCCAAACTGGCCTTCATCATTATCATGGAGGTAAGCCATCCAAAATATGTSTATGGAACACAKCACATCTCTCCACTCTAAACCAGCAGGTKCTCTCTCCATTATATACAGTAYGCAACAGAGCCCAATCTTTGCTATCACTGTCTTTTAACATGTTATTATCTGTACGTCATAAGGTGAGTGTGTGATAATGGTATGCTCTGTAAAAAAATGTCTTCCTTTCCCATCAGCACGTGGTGTTTGTGGTGAAGTTCTTTGTGGCCTGGCTGATCCCGGATGTGCCATCCGAGGTGAAGGCTCGGATCAAACGGGAACGTTACCTCATCCAGGAATACCTGCACAACTACGAGGTTGAGAAGCTCAAGATCCAGCTGAGTCAGAGTTTTATCACTGCCACCAACATGCATGACGTGTTATCTTAGTGCCTGTAGGCCCCCAATCAGTAACTCACACCCACCTGGCTAACCTAACTGGGAGGGTGGTGCTGTGAAGGCTCCTCCACTGATGGCAAACAGAAGTACAGTAAAGGGCTTTTGTCAGTGGGGCAATCCTATCAACTGTTTCTCTTTGTTTTGTTGTTTGTTAATTTTCTAATGAGCAGCTAGCAGATTTCAACCTTTTCGCCTATATTAGGACTTTCATTGGAGGCAGAGACGGAATAATTTGATCGATGACCACATCTCGTCACCTTTTCTCAGCCTCCAATGCTGTTGCAATGCAAGCTCCTGTTGTTCAGCTTGCTTCATATCTTCTGTGCAATGATGTTTCTTGCAAGTGATTCAGTCATTCAGTGCCAGTGTTGATCGTGATAGGATATTATGGAATCCTACAAAAGTATGTGCCAACTTGTTAAATGCCATTGGGATTCATGGCTTCTTGAAAAGAATGTCATATAATGCTCACCTTATCCACAATGTCATAATATGTTACTAACATATCCAGCAAAGACTGCCAAAGATATCCCATGGCTTTTATCGGCAGCTATCTAATGAATTACCTTTAAAGTAATATGCATGTTTGATAGAATGTAACATATAAAATCTAATTTATTTGCCTTCAAATGTTGGCATGTTATCTGCTTCAATTTGGCTGTATGTGTTTTCCTTTCATTACTGTCATGTATTTGAGATCTTTTCATGGGAGTCAATGTAAAAACTGTAAATTAAAAGCCCAATGCAACTGTCTGTATATCAATATAAAATAATTTCTAGGTAACAATAATTGCTAGGACTGTCTGGGAGTAGTCTGCGTGGCAAGGGGAAAACTCTAAACTAGATGTTATTGGCAGAGAGGTTTGGAACTCTCTTTGTATTTGGTCTATCAACCAATTTACCACATGTTGATGTCACTATGGAAAGCTGAAACTCCCATCCATGCAAACCTGATGATTAGGAAGTCCTGTGTAGATTGTATGTTCAACCAGCGATTATCAGGAATTAACACTGATCACATTTTTTCACACTTTTAGAGTGTTAGTTTCATCAGCTGTTGTACAATTGCAATATAAAACACAGGAAAAAAGCATTTTGACTGCAGTGGCCCTTTAAAAACTGTTTCTCTCAGCTGGGTAATGATAGATAGAGATACTGTAATGGTCCAAGGCGGTAATACACCCATATGTCTACTGTATGTATGTTTGGTCTGATAGAGCCCTTTCCAGTGGATATAATCTACACTCAGTTTGAAATGTTTTGAGTGGCATATTAAGTCATACCAGACAAAATATTAGCCCTGTTTTTGGGGTTGCATTCCTCTTCCTTGTTTAGATTTATGGCGAGATATGCAACTTGTATGTGTGATTTCTTCTGGTGTGGGACCCAAATGTGTTTTTGCCTGTGTTACTTGCACATGTATCTATCTGCGCTTTATTTTGACACTTATCAAACTCATTGTAAGCAGGAAAATCAGATTCCTCAGCCCTGTTAGTCATTACTCACTTAAGTTGATCATTCCTATCTGCTTTTTCAGTCATACTCTATATCTGTACTCAGTAGCACAATGGGAGGCCTTCTCTTTTTAATTTTGTTTTAGCACAGAGCACTTATATGGGACTCATTTTATTTAGAAAATGAGTCTTTCAGACAGAAAACTCCACTACATTATTACTGTTTAATGTCAATCATTCCAACATGTCTGGATGGTCTCATATTAAAAGGAAAGTTGACTTTAGATTACATGTCTCAAAGCAATTTTTATAAAATTCCATTTCAAAAGGGACTGTAGCTTATTGAATCGATTTCAAGTTACTGTAGTGTGATTTGTGCAAACAGAGGTGTTAGCTATACAGTATATAGACTCCGAGTATGCATCACAATCTTGTGTCCCATAGACATTCAATGTAAGGAAACATGCATCATTTAACCTGCATAATGTCCCCTTTACAGCAATCAGTTCACACTATTTTATCACAGCCTGTATACACATGAAGAATGTTGGGGTATGTACAGTAGTTGCCACATTAAGTCCAGTAAACAAATCACTTATTTAGATTGTTGTACAGATTACATTTGTAAAGTATAGTTTGCTCAATGTAGGATTAGGTCTTATAATGCAGTTAATTCTGTAATATATTGATTTTATTTGTAGGCTTTTTCTAGGTTCATCTGTTTTATAAATGTTAATAGCCTCTCATGCTGAAGGTGGAAACTATACCCCTGGACGATTTTACTTGGTATAACTTCAACTTCAAAGTCACATGGTACATCACTATCTCAGGCTTGTCTATATCCCAGTGCTTGACTAACACCACTCTCAGCCATACAGACAAAATCCATTGGGAGACTCTTGACTCCTCATGTCCTTCTTGCATGCAGGGTGGAAGCCATAGTACATGACCAGTAGATCAATGCCTTAAATGTCTATGTTTACTTTTTGGGATGTTCTTCAAAAACAATAACTTTCTATTGTTCTATTCCTATGATGTTTCACAACTCATATTTTTTTATATCATAGTCTGTGTTGTCTAAATATGTTATCTTGCTTGTTTTGCATGAAAGGCTATTGACCTTATTAACAACATTCTGATAATGTAAGTCCTTTTAAATAAAATATTTCAGGATTTTAAATGTGTGCACTACAATTACTGTATAACTAAGAAATCTTAAAAACATTGTCAAACAAACATGTATAGAATAGGATAATACAAATCAAATCAAACTTTATTTGTCACATGCGCCGAATACAAGTGTAGACCTTACCGTGAAATGCTTACTTACAAGCTCTTAATCAAGACAGAGTTAAGAAAGTATTTACCACGTAAACTAAAGTAAAAATGATAAAACGTAAGACAATAAAATAACAGTAACGAGGCTATATACAGCGGGTACCGGTACCGAATCAAAGTGTGGGGGTATAGGTTAGTCGAGGTAATTTGTACATTTAGGTAGGAGTGAAGTGACTGTGCACAGATAATAAACGCTGTGTAGCAGCAGTGTGAAAAATAAAGGGGTGGTGGGGGGGGGGGTCAATGTAAATAGTCGGGTGGCCATTTGATTAATTGTTCAGCAGTCTTATGGCTTGGCAGTAGAAGCTGTTAAGAAGCCTTTTGGTCCTAGACTTGGCGCTCCAGTACCATTTGCCGTGCGGTAGCAGAGAAAACAGTCTATGACTTGGGTGACTGGAGCAGTTACCATACCAGGCTGTGATGCAACTGGTCAGGATGCTCTTGATGGTGCAGCTGTAGAACCTTTTGAGGATCTGGGGACTCGTGCCAAATCTTTTCAGTCTCCTGAGGGGGAAAAGGTGTTGTCGTGCCCTCTTCACGACTGTGTTGGTGTGTTTGGACCATGATTGTTCGTTGGTGTTGTGGACACCAAGGAACTTGAAACTCTCGACCCGCTTCACTACAGCCCTGTCGATGTTATTGGGGGCCTGTTCGGCCCGCCTTTTCCTGTAGTTCACAATCAGCTCCTTTGTCTTGCTCACATTGAGGGAGAGGTTGTTGTCCTGGCATCACACTGCCAGGTTTCTGACCTCCTCCCTGTTTCATCGTTTTCGGGGATCAGGCCTACTACTGTTATGTCATCAGCAAACTTAATGATGGTGTTGGAGTCGTGTTTGACCACACAGTCATGGGTGAACAGGGAGTACAGGAGGGGACTAAGCACACACTCCTGAGGAGCTCCAGTGTTGAGGATCAGCGTGGCAGACGTGTTGTTGCCTACCCTTACCACCTGGGGGCAGCCCGTCAGGAAGTCTAGGATCCAGTTGCAGAGGGAGGTGTTTAGTCCCAGGGTCCTTAGCTTAGTGATGAGCTTTGTGATGAGCTTTGTGGGCACTATGGTGTTGAATGCTAAGCTGTAGTCAATGAACAGCATTCTCACATAGATGTTCCTTTTGTCCAGGTGGGAAGGGCAGTGTGGAGATTGCATCATCTGTGGATCTGTTGGGGCGGTATGCGAATTTAAGTGGGTCTAAGGTATCTGGGAGGATACAGGCATGACAATAGCAGCCTATTCATATCAGAAATAGTTCAAATCAAATATCATGGTTTAAAAATATATATATATATATATTATCACGTTTTCATCCCATCCAGTACTGCATGTAAAATGTAGTGTACTTCGAGGATGTCTCACTGGCCTAATGCAAAAACCTGACAGGAATTATACTAAGTGCCCGCCAGATGGCGTCAGTTCCCCAATCCATTTATACTGTATTCACATTAGGTAGCTGCCAGTTTCTTTAAGAATTTCCATGTGTCTCTCAAAGGTGTCTGGCTCTCACATTTTAATATTTCACAATGACCCAACTTCAGAATGAATTGTGGTGGAACCGCAAGTCTCTTGAAATATGTAAAAAATATATAAAAAAACGTTGATCTATCCTTTGATGCTATAGTTACAGTAGTGTGTGTGTGTGTGTGTGTGTGTGTGTGTGTGTGTGTGTGTGTGAGGGGAATCCAGCCCTCATCTGGTTTCCATAGCACCGCCCTCCGGAGGATAAGACAGTATTTTATGTAGGCTCCATGTAGACGTCATGCCTGATATAAAAACAAATATTGGGAAAGGTTGTAAAACTGAAAATGACTTACGTTTGTATGTCACCACGCATAGCCCTCACACTTTGTAAGGTTATGATTTCCAAATGCAATCAAACCATCCTTTCTTATTCCAGCCTGAACCACTCCCTAAATCAGTCGATTACAGTATAACAACAATAGCTTTCAGGACAGTAGGCTATATTGAATATCGCTCTGGTGATCAGTAATGGGGATGCGGCGTGCACCACGCGCAGATAGTGTGCACGAGGCTGTCGCTGACCTTGGTGCTGAACAGCCAGAGGTTCTCGCGACGTCAGAAAAGCTGGGCTCTTCCACTGAGACGCGCGCGCCCAGCTCTGTGGTTTATAGAAGCAACTCCACACACCGCTAGTTCCCGCTTTTACTGGTTGTTTCTTGTTTAAATTATATGGATATCACCGTAGACGCTTCTAACGTTTTTCTCTTTCGTTCGCTTCAGGAATTATCTGTTGATTTTCATTGGGATGCGATTGCATGCACTTGTACGTGAGGCGAACGATTAGTTTGTATGGGGAATGGGGAATCAGAGCTCATCTGATTTCTCTCATATGTAGGCGTTTTTACAGCGATCGACGCGTGATAGGCTACAGATCTTGTCTGTTTTACTTATCAATAAATCAGATACATCGCTTGCTCCACCGGTTTGTTCGGTCACATTGTACTGAAACATGAAGCTTAAACAATAGACATTTTTGTGAAAAACATCAAATTTGGATATGGAGTCCGTCAGAATGAGAAGCCAAAGAGGGGATAAAGGAATTTGGGGCGAAGACCCTGGGGCAGATGTACAAGTAGGTGTTGAAATTCTGTTTTATATGCAGGCTAACCCATGTTTCAACATAGGGCTGGTTATGATTTCTGTATTTTCAAGTGATAGGCCTACAATATGGTGGTGTAATATGGTGGTGTAATGGTAGTAGACTACTGTACGTTCCTATCCTATGCCGAGAAGTGTGTTACTTTTATCTCAAACAGCTTGCAGTCATGGTCACGCCTCTAATAGACGTAGTGGGAAAATTATGCATAACCTCGTGAAAGCGCAGGAAGGACCTTGATGCATGTGGAAAAAGTCAACAATACATTAATGCATTAAACAGATAGCTGTGAAAAGCATTTGCCGTGAACTAGCCTAGTATGTATGCGATTAGATACAAATCCACGGAGTGTTATCTTCGTTTGCAATTGGCTTGTGACCGGGTCCCTGTAATATTTTAAATATTTTACTGAAACCCTCCAACAACTACAGGAGGTTATCTCTTTCATTATTTACCGGATGGGTATCGATTTATTGCTAGTAGCCTAAACGTCTAGCTGATTTGTCTTGCTAAGTGGCAAGGGCTTCATGCATCAAAGCTGGGACCGAGAGACTGAAAAACAGCTTCTATCTCAAGGCCATCAGACTGCTAAACAGCAATCACTAACTCAGAGAGGCTGCTGCCTACATTGAGACCCAATCACTGGCCGCTTTAATAAATTGATCACTAGTCACTTTAAACAATGCCACTTTAATCATGTTTACATATCTTAAATTACTCATATCACATGTATATAATGTATTTTAAACCGTCTATTGCACCTTGCCTTTGCCGCTCGGCCATCGCCCATCCATATACTTACATGTACATATTCTCATTAACCCCTTTAGATTTGTGTGTATTAGGTAGTTGTTGGGGAATTGTTAGATTACTTGTTAGATATTACTGCCCTGTCGGAAGTAGAAGCACAAGCATTTCGCTACACTCGCATTAACATCTGCTAACCATGTGTATGTGACCAATAACATTTGACATCTATTCTGATGCTTGTAGTTGCAGCCTAATGTCAATCAATGTATTGTTGAAGCTCTAAATGAATCTATTTCGTTTTGGTTTGGATTTTTTTTCGATTCATTGTTGCTTCCTTCGATAGGCCTATTTGGATTCCAAGTCCCATTTTAAACTTAGGTTGTATGAAATAACAGTTGCATGTTGTTGCGTTAAAAATATGTATTTTTCGTTGGACATAACGAAATGATCACATTAATGTAGTTCATGTAAATTACACATAATAGTTTTGATATTCCAAATGTATATTCTAAACAGGAGTGCATAATTAGCTATCGTCAGTGTTATAGTACCGTTGTGAATAAGATAGAGAGTTCTTGTAATTTTTTCCTTATGGCGATTTTACATCATTTTTTTAGGTATAGGCCTAATACTGTAACTGTAGGCTAAGCTTTATTTGGCAAACGAATGAATTGTGCATATGGTCATAAATGCATTTGAAACCGCAGCGTGAATGTTTGCCTGGAGAGATGAGCAACTGCCCAAACCGTGAATGCAAATGAGGGTGAAGGTGAGCGGTTGCTGCAATGCGGTGGAGGCATCTTCATTCGCTTCTTGCTCCAATCTACGATGCTTTTTTTGGCATTCGATGAGATTGAACCTGGTGCCGCTAACATACAGCGCTATTTTCTATTAATAGTTGCTCAATTACCTTGCTAAAGTAGACTTTTCGTTTAATGAAAAAACTAAAACATTTTCTGGATCATGTTAGTTATCATGTTCTGAATCATGTTGGTTATCATTCATCAAATAGCGCCCCCAGTCGTTGGGGCGAATACACTATCCTCATAAAACAACGGATTGAATAGGCATAGATATGTAATGCAGACCTAGATGACCTAATAAAATGATGCTTCAGTACGCTATCCAAAGAAGATGGTTTTAAAATAGAAATCAGTCTTCTTCCTTATTTTCAAAAACTTCTACATTTTAAAGACTATTATTGGACATGATGCAGGCCATATTTTGAAGGCTGCAGGCTATAATATATAGGCATGTAGGTCTATCATTTAACTTAATTGCAGGCCTGAATTTTTGCTACACTAAAATGCCTTTATTTTTCATAACATTCAAATATCAAACGTAGGCTAATCTATTAATTTGAGGCTGATTAATCGAGGAAATTTGATGACTTTTTATCTGGCTGTTTGAAGGGTGATGGAGAAGCGACAGGGAACTGGTGAAGTTATCGAACTAACAGAGGACGGCAGGCCCTCTGAGGCCCAGGAGAAGAAAGCACCTCTGTGCGACTGCACATGTTTTGGGCTGCCCCGCCGATACATCATCGCCATCATGAGCGGTCTAGGCTTCTGTATCTCCTTCGGCATCCGATGCAATCTGGGCGTGGCCATCGTGGGAATGGTCAACAACAGCACKATTCACAAAGATGGGAAGATCATCATCACAGAGGTGTGTGTGGTGCACTCTTTACTGACGTCAACATCATTTCACCGCCCTCCTGCTCCATACTTTGTCGTCCCTACAAATAGTCCAGATGTTGGAGGTCTCCTAATCTTCTCACACTTGACTTGACCTTATATTGAAAATAAAAAATAAGAAAAGGCAGATACAGAACATTTCCCTTCATGTATTGGTTTCATAGCTAGATTAATTTTGTTCCATGCTTTTTCAGTGCAGCCATAATAGGTATGCCACAACCATAAACCATTGTATTCCACAATAACACAGCATTTAGCATGTGTGTCCTACACATCATGTACCGTATATGATAGTAATGATTATAGCTCACATTTCTGCTACTCACTATATCCCTATTTCCTGTTATGATATGAGACCTTAGGCTTTGGTTATTAAGGTTATTATACGGCTTTATACGTTTTGTGAATTATTTTATTGAATTATAATGGAATTATATATGTGAAGGGGATTTATTACGATGTTCCATCGATTGTGTATTGTTTATTTTATTGTCTTTGTTTTTATTTCACTGGAAAGAAAGCAAAGTTCAACTGGGACCCAGAGACAGTCGGTATGATCCATGGTTCGTTTTTCTGGGGCTACATAGTGACGCAGATCCCGGGAGGGTACATATGCTCGAGACTGGCAGCTAACAGGTAGGCCTACATTCATTCATTATTTTTACAAAAGTTCGTATTCCTTCTCACAGTCTCAAATGCGATATATTCGTTATTATTCAATTGGTTACTAAAATGCATCACTATGAAATGAACGACCCTCAAGAAAAAAATTAAAATAGGTCCGATTTATTTTAGTCATCAAGAGATGTACCCAATATGTAAGATCCGAGCAACTGTGATGATGACGTAGATGTAGATTACTGAAGCCTGGATATATTATCGGTTTTCAACGCATTATTATCACACCTTTTCCCGTCAAAATAAATTATGTGATGAACGAATTTTCTAACAAAATCAACATTTTAATGATCTGAAAATGTTGCAGACACAATGGCATCCCACAAGGGTTTAATTGGACGTTGCAAATTTTTATGACAATTCGACCTTTATTGTAAATGAGAGGGAGGATTTGCAGGCTAGTATTGCGACCCAAGGTTTAACAGACAGTAGGCCTAGTAACCAGTGTGACTGCAATGGAGAAGGCCATTAATGGATAATTAATTTGGGAGGGAGCGACTCAGCCGCTGACGCTGGCAGGGCTGTTGAGATTTGACGGTGTCGCTCCGGTCCACAGGGCTTTCTGCCACCTGTTAATGAGGTCTCCGGGGGGAGCCGTGTCTAATTTGCTGCATTCTGGGGGCATGGCGACCAGCCCGGTCCTCGTCGCCAAAGGCTTACTCACGCTCATATGCACGGTGCACACTAAACATGGCTTATAAATAAGGTTTAGGCCTAGTTTAAATGAGGCATGAGCAGCATTTAAATATAGGATATTATAATAGGACATCTATGTTCAATTACTATATATTTTAGTGGGTCTTTGGTCCACTGTTCATAATAGTAGTGTCCATAATTGGTGATCGCAATTTATACCCTGAATATACATGAAGAAAAACAATCAATTTGGCATCATAATATGTTTTGTTTAGTATATACAATATTATTATTTGTTGAGCGGGCTATTTAAATATACACGATGTATTACATTTGTATAATSTAGTTTAATGTATAACATGTTTATTGTCTATATGCTTTCTTGATTGACATTGAGATTGTAATCGAATCAACCTGTCTCGTGCCAGAGAGTTACCTCAATCGGATTAGAGTTGCCCCCCGCGTGCGGGTGGGAGGCGGGGTCTCCGGGTGTTTACAAGACGTGACAAAAATAAAGAAAATAGCACGTTTCGTGTTATTCATTAGGGATTGCCTCCACTGGCTCAGCTGCGCTCAAACCAATGTCGTCTGCTGTCTGCACTCCCTGTCATCACGCTTTAATTTATTTCTCCAATTGAGTTATTGCTATCTGACGTAAATTGAGAAGTTAACGGTGCACTAGCCAATGCTTGACATGAAAAAAGAAATTACAAGAAAATTATCTATATATTTATTTTGGACGTAAGATTGGCCATTTGATTAGAAGAAGAACAGCAGGCCGAATATAGGCCTTATAACCATTAGAAAATGGGATAGAGAAATTACATTGAATAGCCTATTTGAATAGGACTAACTCCATTTCGATATTAAGCCAGTAAATGAGTGTGGAATGTGATATGTTCGATGGGTCCCTGCTGAATTTAGCCCGGATGGCCATAAAAAAAATCTGAGATTAATAAATTAAACATGAAGTCAATGAGAGGCCTAGGCCTAAACTATTTCTGTTTTATGCTTTGAAGAATAAATTGGCCAAGACATAAATACAGCTTAAATAAATCACTAGGCCTACTGGACACATTGTTTATCAAAATGATGTATAGGCCTACGACATACGATATATGCAAATGTGTATATTTCTGTTTCTTTTAGGGTTTTCGGTCTTGCCATTTTCCTTACCTCGACGCTCAATATGTTAATCCCCTCCGCGGCACGGACGCATTATGGACTGGTCATCTTTGTGAGAGTATTGCAAGGGCTGGTGGAGGTAAGGAGTTCTTTCATTCAAAAGTCTCATTTCTGGAGAGCTATTTTTTATATGCAAATTGTAATTAAGATTGAGTATGCTTATCCTGTCAATAGCACAGTTTTTGAAAACAGACAGTTTTCCTTTGTGGTATTTCGATTATGATTAGGCTACAGTATGTCAGAGGCAATGGAATAGAGACAGTACAACAGCCAGAATGCACCCTGGGGAAATATGAGACTGTTGTATTGATCTGCAGCTGGGTATTTGTTGTGGGAGAGTCCCCTCCTTTGTCTGTTCTAAAAAATATGTTCTGCGTTTTTTACACAAAAATGAACTGTAGTTGTACAGGCTCTGGTCTTGTCCCATCTTGATTACTGTCCGGTAATATGGTCAAGTGCAGCAAAGAAAGACCTAGTAAGCTGCAGCTGGCTCAAAACAGAGCAGCACACCTTGCCCTTAACTGCACATGCCAGTCTTTCCTGGTTGACAGTTGATGAGAGATTAACTGATGATCAACAGATGAAAATTCCAGATTGTCTGCATAATCAAATAACATACAGCTCAGACATCCATACATACCCCACAGGACATGCCACCAGGGGTCTCTTCACAGTCCCCAAGTCCAAACGAATTGACGGCAAAGCACAGTATTATACAGAGCCATGATCGCATGGAACTCCCTTCCATCTCCAATTACTCAAGCAAACAGCAAAATTACCTTAAAAAAAATTATAAAACAACTTCTCAAATGGCACAATAGGGATGGATGAAATGACCACACACACACACACACACACACACACACACACACACACACACACACACACACACACACACACACACACACACACACACACACACACCACACAACAACACAACAAAACACACACACACACACACACACACACACACACACTCTATCACACTCTAACACACACAATCTATACACTCTAACACACACAATCTATACACTCTAACACACGCAATCTATACACTCTAACACACACAATCTATACACTCTAACACACACAATCTACACACACATTATTCTTTAGTTGTATTGTTTATATATATTTATTTTTTAATTTGTGTGACTGTTCTTGTCTATCAGTGTATCAGTGTTTTCCCACTGGGCACAGATGGCAATTTAACATCGATTCCTTGTTGGTTCAATGTAATTTCATTGAAATGACGTGGAAACAAAGTTGATTCAACCAGTGTGTGCCCAGTGGGTTGTTACTTGACATGTTTTATGTTTTTGTGTGGGCCCCAGGAAGAATAGCTGCTGCTTCGGCAAAAGCTAATAGGGATCCGAATAAACCAATAAACCTGCTGAAACATATCTGCTCTGCTCTCTGGTAGTAACGCCACAGTTAGGAAAATGCTGGTCTAGCCAGAATCATATTCCCAAAGACAATGTGCTGATATATCAGCAGCTCATGAATCCACTGTCCAGTAGGCATAGTGAAACATGAGATGTTGGCAGCGGCTGCCTTGTACAGTAAAACATGATGCCATGTTGATACTGAAGGGCAGGCTACATTCACAGTGTCATAATAAAACATATCCAGCTAAACCGATCAGATGTGGAAAAAGTACTCAAATGTCATACTTGAGTAAAAGTAAAGATACCTTAATATTAAACGACTCAAGTAAAAAGTGAAAGTCACCCAGTAAAATTCTACTTGAGTAAAAGTATGTTTAGTGAGTCCACCAGATGTGAGACAGTAGGGATGACCAGGGACGTTCTCTTGATAAGTGTGTGAATTGAACCTTTTTCCTCTACTGCTAAGCATTCAAACTGCAACTAGTACTTTTGGGTGTCAGGCAAAATGTTTGGAGTAAAAAGTACATAATCTTCTTTATGAATGTAGAGAATTAAAAGTAAAAGTTGTCAAAAATATAAATAGTAAAGTAAAGTACAGATACCCCCAAAAACTACTTATGTAGTACTTTAAAGTATTTTTACTTAAGTACTTTACACCGATACACCATCCTGGCACCAGAGACAACCATTGAGAATCATTTTGAACACCATAGATGGAATTTTAGATTAATACTTTATTGTCCATTATCTTGCAGAGAATGGAAATGTGTATTTATTCTCACAAGTCTGACTCATTACTAACTACTTTCAATGCAATAATTCTCTTAAAATAATTGTCTATAGGCTGTGTTGGCTGTGAGTGATAGAAATAGGGTTCAAATGATTGTCTTGTGATAATGAAGGGTGTAATTCAATAACAACAGCACATCTATGTGTTTGGCATTGATGGCTGAGGTGAGACTGGACCAGTAGCTCCCATCTGGGCACACACTGGTTGAATCAATGTTGTTTCCACATCATTTCAATGAAATGACGTTGAACCAACGTAGAATAGACGTTGAATTGACGTCTGTGCCCAGTGGGTCCTTGATTTGAATGAGCCATCAGGTGACAAAGGCTAATCTGGTTATGTCTTGTTTTTGTCTCTGTAAGTAAAGGCTTCAGTGTTTTGGGTATATTCAGTAAGTAGAGCAATATTAATTAAGTTGGGAGTGGTACACATTCCATGAGCTTACAGGAGGACCTAAAAGTGAATCATATATAGTGATCTCAGATCAGTCCAGTGGATAGCTAGGATAAATCTCCTCCTAGCATGTCCATGCAGATTGCATTTTCAAATAGCACACTCTGTTCCAATTAGCAGCTAATGAACATTTAATGGCAGCAGCATTGTCAGTGTTATGAGAGGCTCATCAGTTAGCTCAGAGCACTGTGTCTCTTATTAACGTTAATCAAAAAGGCAATGAAGAGAGTATGTTGGTTTTTGTTTGTGATCATATTTGATTTACAACCATGGCAGCTCATATCTAGTAGTATCATCTCTTGTGATTGTCAGCTCAGTGCAGGCAAATCTATTATCAGTATGTCTTATGTTTACAATTTCTCCCATTATTCTGTGACAATCTGTTTGAAACCATCTATTTGAATAACACAGTTCCCTACATTTAGTCTTTAAAATGGTTGTGTGCAACCTCGTGTTTTAATTATTATTTTTTTATATGTATTAATCATTTGGGCCAAAATGGGGGAGGTATTTGAAGGACGTGAAGAAAGACTAGAAGACAAGGTTAAGATGACAAAAGAATGTTGCATTTTACCTAATGAATCCAATAACAGGTGGTACTGTAACACGTTACACTATATCTCAGCTAACCCGTTAAGGGCGATAGACTGTAACAAGGCTCAAGATTCAAGGCCTGCCCACTGGGCACACATTGGTTGAATCAATGTTGAAATGACATCTGTGCCCAGTGTGTGGTTATTTCATGTTCATAAATGTTTAATTTTACCTAATGAAACCCATAGCGGGTGGCAACTAACAAAAGGCTTTACAAGGATAAGAGATTACATGTTACCCCAGGAAAGGTAGCCTATCGGTTAGAGCATTGGGCCAGTAACCGATTCGTCGCTGGTTCAAATACCCGAGCCGACAAGGTGTCAATGTGCCCTTGAGTCAGGCACTTAACCCTAATTTGCTCCAGGGGTGCCGTACTACTGGATGGCCCTGTAAAACTGTACCTATCAGGTATATGTGACAAATAAAACATACAGTACTAGTCAAAAGACACACCTACTCATTCCAGTTTTTTTCTTTATTTGTACAATTTTCTACATTGTAGAATAATAGTGAAAACATCAAAACTAGGAAATAACACATGGAATCATGTAGTAAACAAAAAAGTGTTCAACAAATCTAAATATATTTTAGATTTTAGATTCTTCAAAGTAGCCACCCTTTTCCTTGATGAGAGCTTTTCACACTCTTGGCATTCTCTCAACCAGCTTCATGAGGTAGTCACCTGGAATGCATTTCAATTAACAGGTGTGCCTTGTTAAAAGTGAATTTGTGGAATTTCTTTCCTTCTTAATGTGTTTAAGCCAATCAGTTGTGTTGTGACAAGGTAGGGGTGTTATACAGAAGATATCCCTATTTGGTAAAAGACCAAGTCCATATTATGGCAAGAACAGCTCAAATAAGCAAAGAGAAATGACAGTCTATCATCACTATAAGACATGAAGGTCAGTCAATGGGGAAAATTTCAAGAACTTTGAAAGTTTCCTTGAGTGCATTCGCAAAAACCATCAAGCGCTATGATGAAACTGGCTCTCACAAGGACCTCCACAGGAAAGGAAGAGTTACCTCTGCTGCAGAGGATACATTCATTAGAGTTACCAGCCTCAGAAATTGCAGCTCAAATAAATGCTTCACAGAGTTCAAGTAACAGACTTGCTTGGGCCAAGAAACACGAGCAATGGACATTAGACCGGTGGAAATCTGTCCTTTGGTCTGATGAGTCCAAATGTACGATTTTTGGTTCCAACTTCTGTGCTTTGTGAGACGCAGAGTAGGTGAACGGATGATCTCTGCATGTTTAGTTCCCACCATGAAGCATTGAGGAGGAGGTGTGATGTTGTGGGGGTGCTTTGCTGGTGACACTGTGATTTATTTTTAAATTAAGGCACACTTCACCAGCATGGCTACCACAGAGTGAAGGAAAAGCAGCCCACAAGTGCTCAGCATATGTGGGAACTGGTTGAGAGAATGCCAAGAGTGTGCCAAGCTGTCATCAAAGCAAAGGGTGGCTACATTGAAGAATCTCAAATATAACATCTATTTTGATTTGTTTAACACATTTTTGTTACTACATGATCAGATATGTGTTATTTCATAGTTTTGATGTCTTCACTACTATTCTACAATGTAGAAAATAGGAAAAATAAAGAAAACCCTTTGAATGAGTAGGTGTGTCCAAACTTTTGACTGGTACTGTATATTTAAAAAAAAAAAAAGAATATTTGTTAACCCATTGTGTGTGGTAACTGTAAAAAGTCTATACTTAGCTTTACCCCAGGATATCAATTATTAAGGGCGGTAACTATAGAAACAAGGTAGCTTTATTCACGTCAGGGGAATTCAGAGGAACACGGTTGCTATATTCACATCATGGGAAATTAGTGAAAAGTGTCAGCCTATTTGCAACGCACTTCCTTGTTATTGTATTTCCATTGTTGTGTGTTTCACCTGCATTCAGTAGTCTATGAATCACATGATTATGAAGGCATAAATGTATGAAAGCGTGTAGACTTATTTACAATGTATGTAGTTCTGTCTTGTGATGTACTTGTGTACATGTATTTTGTCATGTTTTATGTTTTGTGTGGACTCCAGGAAGAGTAGCTGCTGCTTTAGCAGTAGCTAATGGGGATCCTAATAAAATGCTAAATACTAAATGTTAAGCAGTGTTGCTAGAATCCATTGCTATTGCCACAAGGAGCAGGATGATCAGAATTGTCTGGCCATTTTATTCATTATATCTTAAGAATAATAGCAGCATTATGATTTACTTTGAACCAGTTACCTACTCTTAGTTGCTCATGGTTCTGTGGTGTGTGTGACCTACCCAGGGAGTGACCTACCCAGCCTGCCATGGGATCTGGAGTAAGTGGGCTCCYCCTCTGGAGAGGAGTCGCCTGGCCACCACCTCCTTCTGTGGTAAATATTATTTTCAATAGTATCTTATCTGTCACACTATGGTAGTGAAGCAAGAGGTACAGTAGTTGTACTTCCTTTGTCTATTTAGATTTCTTTTTTCTTCTCTTCCTCCTCTCTACCATTTCCTCTTACAGGTTCCTATGCTGGTGCTGTCATAGCCATGCCTCTAGCAGGGATCCTTGTGCAGTACTCAGGCTGGTCCTCTGTGTTCTATCTCTATGGTAAGATAGAGTTCCATGGCGATGTTATAGCTTTCAAATGTAAAAAGCATGAGCTGATGCACACCCATCCTGAAGAAGGCACTGTGTGCCAAAACGTTGGTTAAGTTTACCCACTCAATTGTTGGGAGCATATATAGAGTTTTCAACTTTTATTATTTTTATATAGCTATCAAATAGTTTTTTAAATAATTTATTCACATTCTAACCAACAACCTATTTGAAAATATGTTGCGCATAGTACATAATCTTCAGAACATTTTAAAGCTGGTTGCTGATGTTTTCAGACATCCAGACCATTGATTTCTTCCCATTGTTTTTGTGGGACTGTTCTCCAATAATTTTCCATCTCACCCTGGACTAGATGAATTTGGCCTTTCTGTCCTGGGTTTAGTCTATGGGGGATTTCTGAAAGATCAGACTCCCTTTTATGAATTTGATGTTATCGTATAGGCCAATCTAAGCTTTTCACATGTTCACATACAACAATGATACAATTAAAACACATTTACAACAGGGTTTCTGTAGCTTTGCTGCTTGGTTCCCTAATGACTAGAAGATATACATAATCCACCACCCATATTTTATTTATCCTTTCTAACAATCCAAATATCATTGTGCAGGGTGCTTTGGGATCTTCTGGTATGCGTTCTGGATCCTTGTGTCGTATGAAAGTCCTGCTGTGCACCCTACCATCACCCAGGAGGAACGAGTCTACATAGAGGAGAGCATCGGGGAGAGTGCCAAGCTCATGGGCCCTGCTGAGGTGAGGGACAGGGCTTGAGGTTGGTTGAATAAAAGTTGTTTGAAAGGTTTCAAACAACTTTCACTCAACTAACCTCATGCCCTGCTTCTCTGTTTCAGTGAAATAATCCAAATCTGTGTGAAAGTTTGACAAAGTTTTTTAGTAGGCCATTACATTTTCTGAGTGATATTATGCCAGAGTTCTCAAAGTCTTCAAAGTCCACTTCTCCTCAAATCGATTCCTATGATATTAAATTGGGAGATGATGCTATGCCCCACTTCCTACTCAGGCTTGTTTTGATCTCTGCTCCCCTGAGGTCTCATGCATAAACTGTGAGTATGTCCAAAATATACCACAAAGTGTGCATGCGCCAAAAAAGTTCACATTTATAAAAAAAATATAACTTGAGACAATGTGCTAACCTATCCGTAAACTTTAGACCATGCGGATGCACATCTCACATCTCTGAAAATCTGTGTTAAATTTTTTAAATCTAACATATAGACATAGGAATCTTTTCCTATTTATTTTATTTTCATAACCATTGCAGAATAAATTCCTCACCTTTTCTTGCCATGACAGGTTCATATTCTTGAAGTAGCCATACAACAAATTACAATGCGCATCTCTCATTTAAGTGGACCTTGTAGCCTAGTAAATATATAGGCTATATACAGCTGAAGTCGGAAGTTTACATACACCTTAGTCAAATACATTTAAACTCAGTTTTTCACAATTCCTGACATTTAATCCTAGTAAAAATTCCATGTCTTAGGTCAGTTAGGATCACCACTTTATTTTAAGAATATGTAATGTCAGAATAATAGTAGAGAGAATTATTTATTTCAGCTTTTATTTCTTTCATCACATTCCCAGTGGGTCAGAAGTTTACATACACTCACTTAGTATTTGGTAGCATTGCCTTTAAATTGGGTTCAACGTTTCAGGTAGCATTCCACAAGCTTCCCACAATAAATTGGGTGGATTTTGTCCCATTCCTCCTGACAGAGCTGGTGTAACTGAGTCAGGTATGTAGGCCTCCTTGCCTGCACACACTTTTTTTAGTTCTGCCCACAAATTTTCTATGGGATTGAGGTCAGGGCTTTGTGATGGCCACTCCAATACCTTGACTTTGTTGTCCTTAAGCCATTTTGCCACAACTTAGGAAGTATGCTTGGGGTCATTGTCCATTTGGAAGACCCATTTGCGACCAAGCTTTAACTTCCTGACTGATGTCTTGAGATGTTGCTTCAATATATCCACATCATTTTCCTTCGTCATGATGCCATATATTTTGTGAAGTGCACCAGTCCCTCCTGCAGCAAAGCACCCCCACAACATGATGCTGCCACACCCGTGCTTCATGGTTGGGATGGTGTTCTTTGCCCTGCAAGCATCCCCCTTTTTCCTCCAAATATAACGATGGTCATTATGGCCAAACAGTTCTATTTTTGTTTCATCAGACCAGAGGACATTTCTCCAAAAAGTATGATCTTTGTCCCCATGTGCAGTTGCAAACCGTAGTCTGGCTTTTTATGGCGGTTTTGGAGCAGTGGCTTCTTCCTTCCTGAGCGGCCTTTCAAGTTGCTGTTTCCTCCAGCATCTTCACAAGGTCCTTTGCTGTTGTTCTGAGATTGATTTGCACTTTTCGCACCAAAGTACATTCATCTCTAGGAGACAGAATGTGTCTCCTCCCTGAGCGGTATGACGGCTGCGTGGTCCCATGGTGTTTATACCTGCGTACTATTGTTTGTACAAATGAACATGGTACCTTCAGGTGTTTGGAAATTGCTTCCAAGGATGAACCAGACTTGTGGAGGTCTACAATTTTTTTCTGAGGTCTTGGCTGATTTCTTTTGATTTTCCCATGATGTCAAGCAAAGAGGCACTGAGTTTGAAGGTAGGCCTTGAAATACATTCACAGGTACACCTCCAATTGACTCAAATGATGTCAATTAGCCTATCAGAAGCATCTAAAGCCATGACACAATTTTCTGGAATTTTCCAAGCTGTTTAAAKGCACAGTCAACTTAGTGTATGWAAACTTCTGAYCCACTGGAGTGAATTATAAGTGAAATAATCTGTCTGTAAACAATTGTTGGAAAAATTACTTGTGTCATGCACAAAGTAGATGTCCTAACCGACTTGCCAAAACTATAGTTTGTTAACAAGAAATTTGTGGAGTGGTTGAAAAACAAGTTTTAATGACTCCAACCTAAGTGTATGTAAACCTCCGACTTCAACTGCATATTTCAAGTTTTGCAATCCCATAGGCAGCACGGTTTATAATATATGGTAGAATTGAACAGGTAAACAGTTGATCTTTTACATTGAAGTAGGCCTATGTTGGTGACTGTAATACACAACATAGTCTCAGGGCAATCTCTGACACGCTGACACTCTATTTAGTATGGTATGTTACGTTACGTTAGCCTCCTGTGACCCGGAAAAAATTGTTTGGGGTCTAAAAATATGGTTATTTATATTTTGTTGTATGTGCAAAATTGTCCTCTGTACCGGTCGTTAGGATGTAAATATTACAAAATTGATATTACAGTCAATGGGTAAAGTAGATGAAAAACATAGTTGCGGCATGTGGGTGTCCACTATAGAGCACATTTTTTATAAGCTCTTGTTTAGCTCTTATTTAATGTGAAAAAAATATTAAAAGTCCTGACAACTCACTATTCCTGAGAAATCCACTTACTAGAAACAATTTGAATATCAAACTCACAAAAATGATAATTTATAATTACACACACTTCTTTTAAAATTACCATAAAATGTGTACATTTTGAACGACATCCATTTTTTTTAAGAACCAGGAAGATAAAGTTGTCAAGGTCACACCCCCACATGTGATATCATTGAAAAGCCCATAATGTCCTCTCAAAGGGACAACAGGTCTTAATACAGTGGCTTGTATGGACTTAGAGATACGGACCAAGAACTGATGAATTGCTGGGTCTCAGGAGGTTAGGTGCATTATGAATAGAATAGCGGTCGTACAATATTCTATGAATTAGAGGATGTATAGTATCATACATCTTACCCAGTCGTACAATAGCATACGAATTGGATGACGTAACCTATCAGACATCTTGAATGACGTATAGTATTGTACGTCTTGATCTGAGACCAGGTTGCTTGTTGCACCATAATAACAAAGGAAAATTATGGAGAGAATTTATGTTGGCGGTTAGGGGAACTAATGACAAAAAGTTAGGAGAACTAAAACGACAAAGTTTACGTGAATTGATGTAGCTGGTTAGGGGAATTGGGTTAGGAGGGTTAGGAGAAGGGTTAGCTAAAATACAAGAGTTGTCCCTGATGCGATTTGAACATGCAACTTTTGGATTGCTAGTCTGTCGTGGATTAAGACGTCAGCATGCTTCAATTTGGCTGGTGCCTAGCCAAGCTTGGCCAAGTGAACCGATTGAGTGTGCTCACATACTACTTTAAAAGTCCTTCGTTTGAAAAACGAGAAAAAGCATCAGTAGTACTGTTTGGCCATTTGGAGATGCCATAGCCAGTATACGCTTCCTTAAAATAGTCCGAATTAATCTAAGATAACTCAAGAAATGGTCATTTATTTTCATAGTCGTGCAGTTTTGCATCGGACTAGGATGTTTGGTATTTTTTTGCATGAGGACGAGTCGTCTCTCGATGAATGACAGGCACTTCGGCTTTCAACTTTGGCTTGCCTGGAGAAAATGTTTTGTGTGCCCAAACAGCCGAAAAAACCCTTGCCAGTCCACAATGAAGAAAAAAGTCACAAAATGTCATCAAAATATATGCACAAACTGTTCCGAACTGTTTTGGCCCACCAATCCTCCCCGACCAACCTCCCTACTTTCGCTTATGTCCAAAGCAACTAGACCATTAGATACAGTACGTCTTGGAGGTGCTCAGAAATACGTAAAGTATATTCCATATGGCTCTGAGGCCAGGTTGATGTACTGCAATAGATGGGGGTTTTCCGAGTAGACAATGTTTCAGAATTTGTAGGCAGACCATCGTAAATAGGATTGGGGAAAAGTCGATGCAAAACATTGTTGAATTCAAACTTTCTGCTGACAGGTCAACAACAATTTGCCATTGTTTTCTCTTTCAGAAACTGACAGTTCTTTTGCCAGCTACAGCATAAATTACTGCAAAAGATGAAAAGATTCTGCCAACACAGTAGATAGACCGGTAGCTTATGTAAAATATTTGACAGAATGGGTAGCTACAGTATTGCTGTGTGATAGGAGCGTAACATCATAGCCTATTTCAACTCAGAGCCTATAGGAAGGCAGGACATAGAAACCCAATAATCTAATGATAAACTAAATATTGAACAACAATTCGTCTTTTGCATAGAAGTGTGGGCTGTAGCATTTAGCCTACTTTTAAATTGTTTCAAATATACAATAAATCTTGCAGAATGTGCAGACAGGCACTCTCTATAGGCTGCATGCATGTATGTGTTTCTCTCTTTCTCACTGCTGCTACCCTTTCACCGGTAACTCATGTATTTTCCTCCCTTTTGCTCCATTGTAGAAATTTAAGACCCCCTGGAAAAAGTTCTTCACCTCCATGCCTGTCTATGCAATCATCGTGGCCAACTTCTGCAGAAGCTGGACCTTCTACCTACTGCTTATCAGTCAGCCGGCCTACTTTGAGGAGGTGTTTGGGTTTGAGATAAGCAAGGTGAGACCAGTGGAGCGTTCCCAGGATAGGGCACCAGCCTAGCCAAACAGTGTTGCTGGGGTATGGTACTCGAGGCCTAGGTGAGGGATGTGTGAAAATGTTGTGCTAGGCTCTAACTGACTTTAATACCTTTTAATACCTCTATGTGGATGTTGATTGCAACTGTTCCTGTCCTCAGGTTGGCATGGTGTCTGCCCTGCCCCACTTGGTGATGACAATCATTGTGCCCATCGGAGGGCAGTTGGCTGACTACCTACGCAGCAGGAACATCCTGTCTACCACTACAGTCAGGAAGATCATGAACTGTGGAGGTGAGAGAACCCCTTCGGCACACCATGCACAATTATATCAAATGTGTACTGCTTTTACATAATCTGTATGATAGTGATACAATGACTGTAGCAAAGCAATTCTGTTTGTGACTGTAATTAAATTGCAACTGTGATGGCCCATAGCCCCTGGGTTACTGTAGCATGTGTGTGACTGTCTGTCTCTGCAGGGTTTGGCATGGAGGCTACGCTGCTGCTGGTAGTGGGATTTTCCCACACCAAAGGGGTGGCTATTTCCTTCCTGGTCCTTGCTGTGGGCTTCAGTGGATTTGCCATATCAGGTCAGTGTCTGTTAAACACGTGGTATCAGAGAGTCTGCCAGTATAGATCACAGCTGCCTGTATGAGACTCCTCCTTCACTATTTGTAGACAGAGAACAAATCTACCAACTACACCGTAGATTCTGTCTAGAATGGCCACTATTTATTGCAGGTTGATGTTTATTGTCATGAATCTTGCCATGGAAGCAGCACTGAGTGATTTCCTCTAGATGGGCCAGCTGAAAAATCTAAATTGGCTATATCGTCAAAATTCAAGAAAACAAAACGTAGCCTTTTGGTCTTAATTTAAGGTTAGGCATTAGGGTTAGCAGTGTGGTTAGGGTTATTTAAAATCAGATTTTATGACTTTGTGGCCTTGCCAGCTAGTGACCACTCTGCAGAGCTGCCTCCAGAACAAGATTAATGATGAAAAACTAACTTGCCTATTTATCGTTCCACAGCCACCGATGTGGTCTAAAAAGGACTTGTAATCAGCAATATCCAGCTACAAAGGGAACAGGGTCGATTTCTCACATTTCTCAAACATCTATTCCAGCTKAAGCTTGTGGCCGCAAGGCAGACCTTGGTTTTCTACTACTCATTTTTCTTGGGCTTTCTCCTGGAGTATTTAATAATTCAGCACAAGTCCCASAGGAGCTGCCATACAGGCTGGCTGTGTGCAGCTACAGAGGACACTCAGTGTGGGGGAGGAGATTCACTGGCTAGCTACTCCCTTTGCAACAAGATGGCTGCATGGTGCTTTGTTTTCATAGCAATTTAATTTCCATTACATTTATATTATGTTTGGGTTATTTCAGTAGTTTTGATACATCCACATACTAGTACTCCATTAAGGGAGATGTGGTCTTAATTAAAGAAAAAAAGGTAATTACTAATGGTGGTTTTTATTACCTACCAAGAATGAACGAAAGCTCTAGAGACCGTAAGGGCTAGAGCCTATCAGATCTGCGCTAGCTGACACCCACATATCAGTTGTTTTGTTGGTGTCTGAGGTGGAACTGTGTTATAGCTGTCAAATCGACAAGCGGCTCCTTGCGTCAGCTTATTGCGGACACTCCCATTGGATGCAAGTACAAAACCAACCAACTTCATAATCCAACTTTATAATTAGAAGTTCATGCAGCCGCGTTACAAGTTAAAACACTCGAATGCGTGATGTTTTATTGTCTGATAGGTAATGAATCCCCCCATCCAAATTAACATTAAAACATGCATTAGCCTACACATTCTATTGGCGTTTTGAACTTCTAACGAAGTGGAGATACTAAGGAAGGGAGTGATTTGTGACACAACAGCAGCCACTCACTTATTTGTCAGTTCATAACAACAGTTGTTATGCAGATGTCGGCCATCGCGGGTTTACACTCGATTTGATTGAAACGAGGTCTAGGTTATAGTGAAATCAGTTAAACCACAAGAACTATAACCACTTGATTTTATTTAATCAAATGCTAATCAATTGTTGTCTTAGAGATCTGTCTTATAGACAGTAACTTCACACTGAAAACCTTGTATTTCATTCTGAACGTTCTTTCCATCAGGATTCAACGTCAATCACTTAGACATTGCTCCACGCTATGCCAGTATCCTTATGGGCATATCCAACGGTGTGGGCACCCTGTCTGGCATGGTATGCCCATTGATCGTAGGTGCCATGACAAAAAACAAGGTAAGACATTCTGTTACCCTTGGAAAGTCCATAAAACATTATGGTTAAACGTAGATTCATTATCGGATAGAACTACAATTCTCTGTGACTTTGTATAAGACACTTTATATTCCATCTGTCCACATGAAGACTCGAGAAGAGTGGCAGTGGGTGTTCCTCATCGCTGCTCTGGTTCACTACGGGGGAGTCATCTTCTATGGCATCTTTGCCTCTGGAGAGAAGCAGCCGTGGGCCGACCCAGAGCTGACCAGCGATGAGAAGTGTGGCTTCATCGATGAGGATGAGCTGGCAGAGGAGACGGGCGACATCACCCAGAGTTACGGTGCCCTGGGCGGCGGTCCGGCCAAAACGTAYGGTGCYACTACGCAGAACGGGGGCTGGGCTRACAGCTGGGATAAGAAGGAGGAGTTTGTCCAGGAAGAGGCAGAGGGAGGGCCGTATGGCTACAGGCAGGACCAGGACTACTCCTAGAGACAGCAGACACAATGACCATCAAACGGTAGACTTATTTTGTAGTGTTTACCAGTTTAGACGAAGTCAAAAACCAAATAAAAAAGATGACAATTCATTGTTGTATGTTTGCACAAATTCAAATAATTATTTCAAAATATAAATTAGTTAAAAAGATGATTTTATTGTGCAAATAAAAAAAATACTATAGAGATGTAACACATATCAAATTGGCAGATCTATTTGTAAACGTAATATGCATATAAATTATAGATATATTTATTTGGAGTGCAATTGTGTGTAAGTGTGAACCATTTCCACCTCATCAATCTGAGCTTCTTCATTCTGGAGAAGCCTGTTATGTACGATCAGACAAGATTTAACTGGCTTCCTGGATCATCATGCCTAACTGGTTCTTATTACAACTCCTCATGAGCCAGCCATTGCMGTGTAAAAGAAACATGTCWCTGTAAAAAGGGGACTTAACCAGGAATGAGACTGTATGTCTTAGGTTGTACAGTATCTCTTCTGATTGCACTGAAAGTAGGGTGTCCTTTTAATGCACAATATAATTTTATTTTCTTATTATTATTGGTTTGTATAACTGTCTTTAACACAAGAAGGCATAAAAATACAATAATGTTTTGAAGAACGACATAACACTTTCGCCAGCTGATGTAAAAGTCTTAAGATGCATATGAAAGAAAAAATGACGAAGCGTTGCTCACGTGTTTACAGTGCCATTTTGAGAGCTTGGGACTATATGGTTCTATCTGCATTTTTTCCCAAAATGGAGTTAGTGACATAGCCTTGTTCTGTTCAATGTTCTCTACCTATATACCCCAATTCAAGTTGTTAAGTTCAAAAGAATGCAAGATAAAAATAGCGGACACCATTCAAACCAATGAGGATTCGGAACTTTCAAGCCAATTATCTGTAATGAACACGACAGAGAGCTGGTTTCAAGCGCAGGGTGCAGCAGGTGTTTATTGCAAAGGACCACAGGAGGAGGCAGGTAGCTGGGTCCAGGGACAGGCAGAAGGTCATACACAGGGGGTCCAAAAGGCAACAGTACAGGCAGGGAAAAGGCTAGTAACGTCATCCGGGAGATCAGGCAATAGGTTGATAACAGGAAATCCAATAGGCTAAGGTACAGGCAGGGAATAGGCAAAAGGCGTCCTTAGTGAGGCGGGCCAAAACTATCATACACGGGAGGATTACATTATGGGAAAACCAGCGCTCCCAATAGAAGTGTGTCACAAAACAAACAATACCTCACAATGATGGGGTGCAAAGAACTGAACTAAATAGTGTGTGATAATGAAATACAGGTGTGTGAACAGGTGATCAGAATTCAGGTGATTGCGATCTGGAGAGTGAGCTGCGTTCAGGGGATCTATGTGTTTGAGAGTGTGAGCTGGAAAGTGGGCTGAAAAGTGAGCTGTGTTCAGGGGATCTATGTGTTTGAGAGTGTGAGCTGGAAAGTGGGCTGGAAAGTGAGCTGTGTTCAGGGGATCTATGTGTTTGAGAGTGTGAGTTGGAAGCAGACATTACATTATCTAAGAATCATATTTTTGCAGATAGAACCTTATAGTCCCAAGCTCTCGATTTCATGCCTATAACAATGTTACATCTGTTGTTAAATGTTTATGATTGGAGGTTACAAACATTCATAACTCAGTTATGTAATTCTTATGATCATTATGTCAGTTTTATTGTCTGGTCAATTCAAGTCATTTCAAGGCATTTCAATGAGATTTGTTGTTGTTTAAAGGTAAATGTTTGTCTGAGGTGACTAAAGAAATAAAGCTATGATGTATAAGAGCACATGGACAATATAAAGAAATTCTGCCCGGCACTATCAAGGGCCTGTGCAATGCAGAGAAAGACCAGCCAGCCGATCCAGAAGTAGCCAATCAGTATATCTACTGTACAGACAGTCCGTCAGCAGGAGATATGTTTTGCTAATGAAAAGGGAACATTTCTAGACTGGGATAGTGATCCAGATAGACAATGTTGTTAAAGAAAACTATACCTTGCAGTCCAGGAGGACAATTAGCCAAGTTGGTGAGTGAGATTCATATTACATCTACTTGTAAAAACATTATAGCATTACTGAATTTAAAAAAACATGACAGTATAGCTGTTACTGCCTATGTAATGTATGTCACATTGAACGTTTACCATTCCTAAAAGAGTAGGTAGACAATCAAAAGAGCAGCAAGACATGATTTAGCCAGTGTGTATAGAGTGGGAATGACCAGTGTAGAGATACTGGGTTCCAGTCAATGATTTATATATACACTCGATGACTGACAGGGGCCTTGTTTAGAAGCCACCGTGCATCCATCTTGGCACTCCCGCACATTGTAAATAAATATTTTGGAAGCTATAGAAATGCATTTATTATTGTATACATTTGTTTTTGCCACGTTTATTCTATTACAGAACATTTAATGAATACTTTTAAATAATATTATGTGAGCTAACATTTGTTTTTTAAAGATATAAAAACATTTTCCTTAAAAGTATAATTTTTTGAAAGTTCTAACGTTACTGTCCCCAATACAACAACAAAAAATACTTAAATACATACAAATTTTGGCCTATAAACATTTAATAAAAATACTGTAGAATTCCATTCATTCCAGTGGACCACTGCTCCTACTGGGGAGTGCCAATATGGCTGACCGGTGGCTTCAAAGCCTCTCATTGGCCAATACATAGCATCAGCAATCCAGGGTTTATATACATCATTGGTTTCAGTAGCGTGTCAGGGACCTAAACCTGCTTTTCACTGTCTGTCTGTGGATACCAAGTCACACTTCAACAGAGTATTTATGGAAAAATGTATTTATGCATGGAACAAATCCGTAGTCTAAATTTTTTAACTTTTTATTTCTTCACCAAAATGCATTTTGTACTCTCAAACTGCTTACTAATGTCAATTTCTTATGCACAATTAACCCAAAAGGTAACGTGTTCAAGCTGGTTGTTGAACAGGACTATATATAAGGGGAAATTGCTGGACTATTGCAGTGTAAGGCCTCTGAAGCCTCTCCAGTGGCTCGCTACCATACTCAGTGTACAAAGCAATAAATCCATGTAACAGTTGTTGTCAACCATTGAAAAATGTATAAAAACACTACATATTACTAAGAGCATTTTTTTACGTTCAAGTCGTGGGTTTTTGTGATATCAAATATAGAACAAGAACAAACACAATCTTACTTGTAATATAAAACCCCATTGTAGTCTAATCCTCCACACAGCCTTTACATTGATGATAATGCAAGGGTTTGAGGGACTGCTCACCAGAAGAGAATATAACCTGGCCATTCCTGTTACATGGATGATGTCCTTCTCCATATCTCTATGGTCCACTCCTGTGGGTCTGCACATCGTTGTCTGTACAGTTCCATTGTCGTTTTGGAAGGTTTGCTATTGTTCAGTTTTCTCTCTCTCTCCTCTAAAAACCCTGTTGTTTGATGATGGTGTTCTGCCAGTGGGCTGGACCCCATGCCCCCTTAACCATCTGTCTCTAACTACCTTAAACCCCTTCCACTGTTGCAATTTCCAATGACGTGAAGATGTCTTAAAGTGAGCTAACATTTACAAAAATGGCAGATTGTTAACATAAGTACGTACCTTCTTCCTGTTTGTGCCTCTGAGTGAAGTTTACAGGTGTGATTCTCATGGCTTATTTTGCTGTGTCAATGGAAGAGATTGTGATGTCAAAATGAAATGCTCTATATATCCATTTTAATAAAAAAAACGAAATGAACAAACATAACTTGTTTCTGATATTTTGGTGAACACATCCACAATCGTACAGCTCAGTCAGTAAGTCGTATAGGCAGATGAAGAAAGCCTGGCTTTAAGTCCAACTGCGATATTTTTTAGATCCAAAAGGAAAAAGGTAGGCAAACGTGTTCTGACTACTAAACTTTTGTTGTACAAGGTCCTTCAAGAAACCAGACGTTTCAATCTGATAATGCTGAGCTGGTAACGATTTGGCTCCAGTAGTCACCTCGTCGCTTCCCGAATGTGTAGAATTGCTTTTATGGATATACCTTGCATTGATGTCTGCACACGACCAGAGTCCGTCTTTCATCACTAACATTAAATTACCCAGGACACAACATGTATGAGCTTATGTGAACCCCGCTTCCACTATAAGGTAGCCTGCTCTCATCTCCGTTCTCTTATTTCCTTTCTTTGATCTAGAAATGTATGATTTGATAAATTACGAAAGCATTTCATGTGTGTGACCCAGTCATCCAACAAATCTCTTCTCCATTGACACCAAACAAAATAAGCCCATAGAATCACCACTTAACTTTCCTCAGGGGCACAAAACAGGTGAAAAGTACCGTTATTCAGTTATACATCTGCCATTTTGTAAATGTAATCAACTTACAGACAATCTTCACGTCATTGAATATTCAACAGTGGTTGAACTCAGGTTTACCGAAGACCTTATAGAGACATTGACTGTTCTACACCTCTTTAATGGAGATGATGGGTTAAGGGGGGAAGGAGCAGCACTTAGAGGCTATTTGAAGAACTGCTCATGTCAGAGTTTGACCCTTGGACTGAAGCCTCCCCATGTGTGAGACCCACCACTTTTATAACTATCCAGAAATATTTTTTGCTCCTCTAATGTTCGCGAACATTTGCGGGAGCCAACTAGCAACACTCGTGTGCAGAACAACACATCAATCAAACCAAACAGGTTAGAAGAATACAACCGAAGAGTTTATATGAGAATATTGTTTAACAGAATTAGTCTGTAAATTGAACTAAAATTAGCACAACCTCCAAGTGAACAATCATCTGCTAAATGCGGATGACATTGTAGCAGAGACCAGCATGAATGCACTACAGAGGGTTCCATTAGGCAACAACCACAAGCAAGTGATGAACCTATAGAGTATTATAAGAGGGCTTAACGTCTACCTTATCAACCATTGTCTACCTGCTAAATTCCATGAGCAACAGTTCACTATGTCTACTCATAAGCATAGGCCGCTCTACTCCCCAATCAATCTTAATGCAGAAACCTACTGAAAGGTGCACATCCGGTCGTACAAAAGTCTTGTAGACTTCCCCTGGTGTGTACGTACATCTAACTAGCACGATAGCTGTCGTTTCTTACTTATACAAACAGATAATATCGCTATTCCACCCTTCTATGTTTCCAACT
>NC_036850.1:19187058-19205076 GCF_002910315.2 Salvelinus sp. IW2-2015
ACTTTGACCCCTACACTGATACTACCTATGAGGCCAAGAGGATGATAGAGGGTGTGGAATATGAGATGCGTGTCTATGCAGTGAACGCCATTGGCATGTCATGTCACAGCGCTGCCTCACAACCTTTCATCCCAGTGGGTGAGTTCCCCTCCTTGTGATTTTCCTTTATATACATCTGTGAAATTGAACTTCCCTGTTTGAGGGATGGGGAAATACATTTTGTTCCATGTAGCGCCTCATACAATCAGGTCATTCAAAATGCAAACAGATAGGTGTCAGCTTTCAAAACTTGTTGGTGTAAACTTTGGGCGGTGGAAAGTGATTAATGGGATGGATGGTCATCGTATAGGCATGTGCCCTCCCTTGGGTGGTCACACTGGACAGTCAGGCTAAGGGACAGGTCAGCTAAAGATATCAGTTACTCGCCAGTCATATGATTATGTTTACATGCAAACTAATAATTCGATATTAAACTGATTATGGCAACAGGCAGATTATGCAATAGTCATGTACACACCTTACTCTGATTATCTTAATCGGCATAAGGTCAAAATCGAAGTAAACATGCAGCAATTAAAACACCAGGTTTTCTAAGCAATCTTTTGAATTATTAGGACATGTGTAAATGGCTTAATCGGAGTTCCAGCAGTGCATTTGATCTGCATTTGTGCCAGCACCAGCAGCGTAAGCCTCCCTCTTATGCGCGAGGGAAGTTACCACAAGAGGGCACAGTGGTCTGAAAGTATGTATCTTTACAACGCAATCATGTATTATGCCAAATCAATTAAATTAAACCATTACTTATGAGAAGCAATTCACCACACATACTGTAAACTAACACCTCACATACTGTAACCTAACACCTCACATACTGTAACCTACTGTAACACAGTGTGAGTTAGCCCATCTAGATGAATAATGCAGAGAAGTAATGACCTGTGTCTGTGGAAAAACTGAAAGTATGCATCTTAGAAATAGCTTTCACATACAAACTGTATATGTCTGAACTCAGAATCAAGTAGGCTTCCCAAAAATAACATGGTCGCTGTGGTAGTACGTTTACTTTGATTGGTGATTTTCTGCGTTAATCAAAGTCCCATCAGGTAGCCTATTTCAGATGTGTCCATGTAAACAGGATTATTAGGAACATCGTTATTTTTGCATAGCATGTAAACGTTTTAATCAAACTATTATATTAATCTGATCATTCTGATCATGTATTGTCACACTGTCACATAAACACAACTTTTGTCCTGGCAGAGATGACTGATTTACACTCACACTGACCTGCTGTGAGCTGACCACGGAACATAAACAGAGCATAAAACAGAAGAAACAACCCCATTGTTCTGACTGCAGCTACATACCTGTATTCTCTGAATATAATGTTGATATTACTTCCTTAATAATACAGTTGCGCTAATATGTCACAAAATTCCCAATTTGATGTATCAAATTGTATGTATTTTTTGTATTTTTATTTTTACATGATTTTAATTGAAAATGTACAAAACTGTTTCCATCTTAAAGTATTTGGATTACCCATATACATATTTTCAGTGGCAGTGTGTTTGATTGATGTCACTGCTGTCTATCACTACAGTGAATTGTCTTGGGGGTTTGGCTACTGAGAGTTAAGTTTACATATCCCCTAAGCCATGTAAGGTCTGCTATGCAATCACAACGGGCACCTGTAACCACTCAACAACAACCCATGGTCATCTTGACATTTGGTTCCCATGGCATGCAGACTTGTGCTCGTGGGGAAAACATGTTTGGGTAGACACTGTCTAAAATAAGACTGGAGGAGGTGTCTTCAAGACAGAAATCAGAGTCTAGTGGAATTATGGGGCTCTCTTTGCTGTGTCTCTTAATATTTTACCTTGGGTCCCGCTCTACCTTCTCCTCCTTCTCGAGGATGTGAGTGTGAACATCGAGGTATCCGGATGGACCCATCTCTTGTAAGACAGCTGATTAGGAAACTATCTGTGGCATCCCCCTCTATAAATAATGGCATGTAAGCGCACGGCGGGGCTGGGACCAGCTGCTTAGAACACAGGGGCTAGCTGCTACTGTTGAGGCTGCTCTGGGAGGACATTGACCCAGCTGAACTGCTGCTGTCGAGTGCTATCACTGAGATAGAACAGAGCGAGGAAGAGAGAGAGGAGCAGCAGCAGAGTAGATTGAGGCGTGTGGGAGACAAGGAACAGGAGGAGTACGACAAGCTCACTTCGAACAGCACTATCTTAACCTTTTTCAAGGATGACCAAGCCAATGCTGCCAAAGACGGCCGAGAAGAAGCCGGCGACAGAGGAGGTTCCAGTGGATGGTGCAGCAAAGGCACCGGCAGAGGGGGAGGCCAAGCCAGAGGCAGCAGCAGCACCTCCTCCAGAGGAACCAGCCCCAGATCCAGCACCAGAGCCCCCTGTTGAGCCAGCAGCACCCGCAGCAGAGCCAGTCCCAGCAGAAGGAGCCCCAGCTCCGGCACCCCCAGCTGAGGATGGGGCCTCTCCGGCAGAAGGAGACCCACCAGCCGATAGAGCTCCCCCTGCAGAGGGTGCCCCAGCAGAGCCTGTCCCGGCACCAGAGCCCGTACCAGAGTCGGAACCTCCTAGGAGTAGGCATTGATTTATTTTCCTCTAAGCTAGGGTCAACTATTAGGGGCATGGTTTGTTCTGTAATAAATACTGGGATTTCTTTAATGATGATGATAATGATGATAATAAGATAGAAGGTAAACCCTGGCTGTGGTTACTATGGTTCTGTTCTCCTTTTTACTGTTATTGTAAGGGGCAATGTAAGTAGGAATGGACAGTGCCACCTTCATTGGTAAATCAGAGATGTTTGTTGTATGTTTTGTCTCTCTGTATTAAAACTCACAGGCGCAAAAGAGAAGAAAAGTTTTCTCCTGTGTTGTTGTTTGTGTGTTGGCTAGTAAAATGAAATGGATGTTTATCAAAGTATTATGTTTGCTGTGTTCCTGTACTGCCCGTAGACGCCGGTTGGTCTTTCCCATTCAGTCTGGCCCTTTAAACACAGACTGACCTCTGACCTCTAGTACATGCCTACATGGCCACCCTGTCTGGTTAACCTGTGACATGGGACCATGGGCTCAGGGCCCGGGGGAAAGGCTACTCTGTAACTCAACCTCTGATGGCTGTCAGCTTGAGCTTATTTTAGGCAGCTTTTGCAGGATGTCTCTATGTGCTAATGTTTTGTTACATGCAAACTGTTTATGTGGTACAAATCAGCTATGACAAGACAAATTACAAATAACCTCAGTTCTCTCGATATTTGGAGGATTATTCATGAAATACATCTTTAGACTTTTGGATGTAAACAAAAAATGAGTGAGATACTCTCTATTTGTTTCTCCATTGTTATTTACCCATTTTCTAAGAAAAATGGTGAGATGAACATGACATTAAGATTTATAGGGACTGAATGGTTTCCATAGTAGCATTGATGCAGCTAGCCCAGTATTGCAGCCTGGTCTCATAGACTAGACGTAACATAGTAAAGGTAAAACCAGAACACTGATATTAGTATGATATGTCACGTTTGGTATGGTTACCACAGGAGGTTGGTGGCACCTTAATTGGGGAGGACGGGCTCGTGGAAATGGCTGGAGCGGAATAATTGGAATGGTATCAAACACGTGGTTTTCATGTGTTTGATGCCATTCCATTTACTCTGTTCTGGTCATTATTATGAGCCGGCCTCCCCTCAGCAACCTCCACTGATGGTTACATAAGACAGATGGTTACTTAACCCCTTTAGCTAACCCTTTACCCTAACTCATAAACTTAATCTTAACCCTTACCCCAAACCATAATCCCTAGCCTAGCTAAGGTTAGCCAGGTAGCTAACGTTAACCCCCCAGCCACCTAGCTAGAATTTTTAACATATCATACCTTTTTGCAAATTCGTAATATATTGTACGTGTCGCAAATTCGTAACACATTGTTCGTTTTAGAAATTCGTAACATATAATACGAATTGTAATTCGTAAACATGTTATACGAAAAGGGTAATGGACATCCACAAATGAATACATACCATCCTAAATGGAGTGGCTCGGATTTGCATACAGAATAATACAAAATGCTCTAAGACCAGGTTTAGTATTGATGAAAGCTCTGTCATGCATTCTTTATTTAACCAGGCAAGTCAGTTAAGAACAGGTTCTTATTTACAATGACAGCCTACATCGGCCAAACCCGGACGATGCTGGGCCAYTTGTGTCGCCCTATGGGACTCCCAATCACAGCCGGTTGTGATACAGCCTGGATTCGAACCAGGGTGTCTGTAGTGACACCTCAAGCACTGAGATGCAGTGCCTTAAACCGCTGCGCCACTCGGGAGCCTGCAAGGTCCATACTTAATCTCCAATGTGCTAGCTCCATGTCAGCTAGCCTGCAGGGGAGTTTAACACATGGGTTGTGGTAAGGTTGGAGATACTGTATTTCAGGAAGTGATGCTTTTATTGGAGGACCCTAGTTTACAAGGCAGTTACCTGTAGCAACACTACACTTTATCTGCAGCTAAGTTACGCTGCCTTGATGCTGAGGCATCAGTGACAGGTAGCAGTAAATCCACAATAAAATAAATATCCTGCATTGACACCTGCTGACACTGAAATGTTTTTATTGGAGGACCCTAGTTTACAAGGCTGTTACCTGTAGCAACACTACACTTTATCTGCAGCTAAGTTACGCTGCCTTGATGCTGAGGCATCAGTGACAGGTAGCAGTAAATCCACAATAAAAATTCCTGCATTGACACCTGCTGACACTGAAATGTTTTCCTTCTTCTATTTTGCAATGTTCTTTTTTACAGTCATATACTGTGACATCTGTGACATAACATATGAAAATATTGATGTATTTTTTCTTGACATTGATTTCTTATTTAGACTAGAATAATGTTGCTGAAATCCCTCTCTTCCTTTCCTCTCTCTCTCTCTAAGCCCCAACCAGTGAGCGTCGGCCTGTGTGTGGATGACATCAGTGACACTACCATCTCACTGAAGTGGAGAACCCCGGACATCTGGGCTCGTCTGAGCTGGATGGCTATGGGTCGAGTACTGCAAGGAGGGCTGTGAGTACCACATTCAATATTTTGATCCCTGACACACACACACACACAATACCTGGGTAGATAAGGAGGATGGAAATGAAAGCTGTTGAAGAGAGTATTTAAGTTAAGAACACACTATTTGAACCTAACAATAAAGAAAAACTGTCAAATAAATCCAAATTCAGCAACATTTCAGAGAGCATTGCCTGTTTTTATTTTTATCTTGACCCTCTTACATAAAACGACATCCTCTATCATGCTAGCTGTATCACACTTTCCATGATGAGCCATTATCTAAAAAGCTTTGGTTTTAGTCTGACAACACCAAAGGCCTAAGTTGTCAAGAGTGGTTTGAACCAGGAGCCATTAGCACAATGCATATGCAATTAATCCCTTCCCTTCAGGGCTGGCTATGCTGGCCAGCTGCACATCAATGTTCTAACTCAATCCATGCAGGCAGCTCTAGTTGTGATGACATATAGGGATGGGGCACTGAGCCTTCTTCGGATGTTGCGTTTTGACACGTCTGTCTGGCCGTCTCTTGCCCACAGCTGATGAATGGGTGCCAGCTTTCGAGGGTCTGACAGAGAGGACATCTGTGATCATCCGGGACCTGCCGACCGGGGAGAAGATGCAGTTCCGTGTCAGAGCCTACAACATGGCAGGGCCCAGTGCACCTACCTCCCTAGCACAGGCCGTCACTATCCACGAGATCATGCGTAAGCATTCCCCCATGATTGCCTAAAACAAATCCCAATTTTTCAATTTTATCCTCCCTCCCATACAATGAGCATGAAGTCCAAACATGTACAAGACATTAATATATWTTTTTTTTACCAGGGAAGTTCCTAAAACACTTGCACTGTAAGAGTAAGACATCATCAGTTTGTTCAAAACCCAAAGGTTGTAATGGAAAGTAAGTGTGGTGTCCTGCTGTTGTCTCCTCTCTCCTATTTCTCTACAGTTTAAGATATTTAGCTGATGAGGCTTGAAGTTAGCCTCCACTACCCTACATGGATCTCAGGGCTCACAGATCATGTTTGGGAACACACATACATTGCCAAGGTCATCAGCTATTTCGCTCTCAGCACCTAACAGATTAGTTGTGAGGTGTATTTTGAGGTCTCAGATGTACACTGAAGCCCCCGGCCTTTCCGCTTGCTGACAGGATGATACTATCACTAAGTGCTGATTGGCAGTAAGGAAATTTCACGGTAACAGAGTGACACTGAGACTCCGATTTTTCACTTTAAAATGTATGTCAAACAAAAACCAATGATTGCAAAGTTAAACAAACCATACAACTCTAGGCATAATGACTATGTTTAACATTTTCCATTGAAAGTGTTACAAAAACACATTTACTTGTAGAACAGTGCAGATGTTAAAGTTTGGCAACAGAATGGTGGCACAAACTCTCATTCTCTTACCAAACTTTGCATCTGCACTGTTATTCAAGTAAATGTGTTTTTGTAACATTTTCTGTTAAGACATACATGTTAAAGTGAAAGTCTGTGTCACTGTTACCATGGAATTGCACTGAAAAGCACTTGATGTTGTCAACTCACGCGTATTACTACCTCACAGGCGGCTGGTCAATGTACATGAACAGTAACTCATTGGATCAGTAATGGTGCCATCAAGCTAAACTTGATAGTTGAAAGGTATTGTGATACTCCCAGTCTCAGGGAAACGTCTGAGCCATGAACCAACTTCTAGGGTTGGGCGGTATGCAGATTTTCATACCATTCCTGTACCATAGCGGGGTATACGGTATTACTGGTAGTGCACACAATGGCCGGTATTTCCCCCCAAAAAACAAATTCCCATAGCGGACACTAGCTAAATGCTAACAAGCGAACATAAACTAATTGCAAGAACAGACAACCCAGCTCATACAGTTATATAACTACAGTATCTGAAAAGGCTAATCAGTTTGCTGCAGCACAAAGAAATGTTTGACAGACGGGATTTTTATACAGGTGGGGATTTTGATTGTTTCTGCCATAACCAAGAAGCTTGATCTTGCGAGCTAGCCACTAAGTTAGCAAACCAAATGCATAGCTGGAGCCCTGAGCTGGAGATAATTTATTTGGCACATCTTAGATAGTGAAAACGTACAGTTATAAGCAGTGGCATAGRACACACCCCCGCGAGGCGGGTAGGTCCCGAGCTTTAGGGTACTGATGGCATTGGCATCATTTCAGGTAAACCGAGGGTAGGCTATAGCAAAGTGACTTTATTTATTCTATTTTCTGCATTCCTACACAATTAAAACATTTCTAAAATGATGTTAGGAGAACAGCAAAAACAAGCAATTGACAACAATTGACTCCAGTCATTATCACCTTGGCTGCTGTACCTTCATTCACCTCCGTTGATAAGGGACATAAATAACATTCTTCAGCAACATGTCTTACAGCAATTAGCTGCTACGCACTAGCTCAGCACTGGAATTCAAATCTCGAGTTTAGTTTCAAGTCAAACAGCTGTTAAGTTACCTAGTCAGTTACAGCCATCTTCCACCTCTGCACTGTTTTGAGAGGAAAGTCGGGCTGTTCACCGCAGTCAGGCAAACAGCCTTCCTGCCCACTCCGAGGTGTCTGCATGGTCCTAAAGCCAGCCCAAATTGACACCCCTGATTGACAGTATTGATAATACGGTATACCGCCCAAGCCTACCACTTTCCCCGCACACGCACGCCACAAAACTGTACCCAAACACTTTTATTCATTGACATCTTATGATATTTTTGTTAACAGAGAAACCCAAAATCTGGATTCCTAGAAATCTCCGCCAGACCCTCATCAAGAAAGTGGAGGAGACAATCAACCTTGTGATCCCTTTCCAGGTATGGGGTAGAGTACACCCTTCACACTCTATAGGATGAATGTACTGTATATATGCTGGTGCCCTTGCCCATAAGAGAAATATGTTGAATGACACAGGAACTAGAAATTGCTATTTCCTTTTCTTTGGTGCATGTTGAGTTATGGAATGGTGCTACCCACATGAAAAAATATTACAGTTTACTATAGAATACTAATGCTACCTATCTACAGGTTTTGGGAAATGTGCTCTTTTAGTATTTGTCCAGAAGTTTCCTCAATGAGAAAGTTCCCATTTGTATGTCAAAGATAATAAAACAAAATGACAGCAAAAACACAACAGTAAATACTACAGTATACTACAGTCTGCAAAAATACTACAGTAACTCACGCTATGTCTCTTTATTCCTTTCTGCTTTTCCCTCAAGACTATAAATACATACAGCTTCAGTTTTGAAACTGTATCCTAGTAACACATNTTTCTGCTTTTCCCTCAAGACTATAAATACATACAGCTTCAGTTTTGAAACTGTATCCTAGTAACACATTCAATTGACATACTGATAACTGATACAGACATGATTATCTTAAGCAGCTCATAATGAGTAACTGCTGAAAACCACAAGCCAAGGAGTCTGGGRCACCGCCAAATGTACCACCATCTACTGTATCTATTAGGCACACTTATCTAGGTTCAAATCTGCCATAAATATGAACAATATCATATTTCAAATGTCTTGGTCTGGAGATGTACTGAAATCATGATCACCCCTGGCACTGTAATGATTATTTAGTAAACATAGGTTACTGAGGAAAACCAATATTTCACACATACTAACTTACTTGTACTGTAGTCCTCCAGAATCTGGTTTGGTCTTTCTAAAAAATATTAGAATGTTTATGTTAATTTCCAATCTCAATTATTTTTTATTTTAGGGCAAGCCTAGGCCTGTGATCACCTGGAGTAAAGATGGGGAGCCTCTGAACCCGAAGCAGGTTAGCGTCCGGAACAGCGACACCGARACAATCCTATTCATCCGCAAGTCAGAGAGGAAGGACTCTGGGAAGTARGAAGTCAAGCTGCAGATTGAGAATGTTGAGGACACAGCCAGCATCTCAATTCAAATAGTCGGTGAGGGCTCATTCACAACTCTAATGGTTTGGAATAGAAATGGTTTATGATTGATCAGTGGCACTATCAGTTCACTCAGAATGGGTTTATGCTGTATCTGAGTTAACTATGAAACTGACACGTTCCGCAAGTGACACATCCCGCAAGCTGGTCCCATTATCGTTGGATATTGAAACAAAACCACACCTGTCCCTAAAATACAACGTAAACAATATTCTACATGTACCCACCGTGTGGTTTACCTTTCTCTGTGATTGATTGAATTGGAGTTTAAGGTAAAGTTATGGTACAGTATGTTGACTCGATAAATATTATTTCTTATCTTTAGATTTGCCTGGGTCTCCAGAGAAACTGAAGATCATGGATGTTTGGGGCTTTAACGTGGCTCTGGAGTGGAAGCCACCCAAGGACAATGGAAATTGTGAAATAACCGGCTACATGGTTCAGAAGGCTGACAAGAAGACCATGGTGAGAGTCAATSTGCTGGGCAGTGTCTAACATGAAAATGTTCTCCTCATTAATTTGTGAAAGAGGTTCATATACGACAGAAAACTAGCAATTAATATTGGTCAGACAATATTAAATGAGTAAGGTTATACGAAGATCATACACTGCCCCACACATGGCAGGTTCAGGAAAGCATGATCTATATTCTAAATGATGATTAGGCTAATATATATTTTCTAACTGACACACAGAGGTCATCCCAGTGTGTGTGTGAGAGAGGGCGAGCTGCCTGATAATTATCTGTTAGTTCTCTGGCTGGGCTCAGAGTGAACTATGCCAAGCTCGGAGTGTTAGAACGTTGGGTTTAATAACCATGCCATTGACAAGGCAAGGTAGCTAAGCTCTCTGACACACGGRCATAATTGACTCATGTATGRACACTATGTGASGGGAAGAATGCTACWTGGTCACCGAGGGGTATTTTACCCTCCCTTGTGACACACAGTCAGCCACAGCTAGGCAGAGAMCCTTTGTGYGCAAGGAMAACTGCATTCTGGGCCTGTTTGTTTGAGCTCCAACTGCCACCTTCCACCACCCCAGGCAGCCACCCAGAGCACAGCAAGCCAAGCACGCCCTGTTTTTAMCCCCCAGCCTTGGCCTCATACTGGACATGGCTTGTCTGTGTAGTGATGGAAACCCATTGTACTTCTGAGCTGCAAGGTTAGAGGCTAAATAAAAAGCTCCCTGTTCAGGTTTCACACAAGTCATTATTAGACCCAATTAATTTCCTCCATCTCACAATGGCAGGCTGTGAGATATGAGATTATCATGTTACAAAGAYCAATATCTCAWTTGGATATCYGAGATGCCCCATTGCTAAATATAACACAGTTGGGCCCCTTTGTTTGGCAAACATTCATAGGAGTTGGCATGCATTCTCATTCTCTCAAGACACGTTACACTGACATTGTGGTTTAGTTGTTCTGTAGTATTTTGGTAGCCCTAAAATYTGGTCTCAKTTAAAAATGAAGAGTTTGACTAAAATYTGGTTGGTTTTCAGGAATGGTACACTGTCTATGAGCTATATAGGCGAACTAACTGTGTGGTGGCTGATCTCATCATGGGGAATGAATACATCTTCCGTATCTACGCTGTGAACATGGTAGGCCTCAGCCTAGAGCCCTGCTTCTCAGCAGACAGTGCCTACATCCAGAAAACAGGTGGGCTCCCATACCTGGCGCACCGTTCATGACAGTAATACCACCATGACATCATAACTATAAACAAACAATAGTTATACACTTATGTATGTAGGAGCAGCATTCATATGAAATTCATWAAAAAAAACATCCCCTGCTGCCACCTGTGTAAAACCCATAAACTTTCTGAACAAAAGTTGAGCACTGCACCTGTTCATCTGTTCATCAGGTTTCGAATACAAGCCTCCAACCTACAAGGAGCATGACTTTTCTGAGGCGCCTAAGTTCACACACCCTCTAGTGAGCCGTTCAGTCATAGCAGGCTACAACGCCACCCTCAGCTGCTCTGTCAGAGGCATCCCCAAGGTGAGGTGTCCCTATACAAGCGAGAATGACAGYGACAAAGGCTATGCTGCTAACCATGAATGATATAGTGATTTATCACCATCAGAATGACCATCAAATCAGCACGACTATTACATTCATGTCTGCTACTAGTACTGTAGGGGGATGACAAGCATGTCCTGACCAGTAAAAACTATGAGCCTTAGTTATAGCAGATAGACATTATTTAATTTTTTTGCCACATGCATTACTTTAGGCACATCTAGTTCACATTGTAACCTCTCTCTCTCAGCCCAAAGTTACATGGTACAAAAACAAGATGGACATCTCCAACGAGGCCAAGTACCGTATGTTCAGTAAGCAGGGCGTACTCACCCTGGAGATCCGCAAGCCCTGCTCATTTGATGGGGGAGTGTACATGTGCAAAGCAGTCAACGCCAGTGGAGAAGATGTAGTGGAGTGCAAGCTAGAGATTCGCCGTAAGTATCCCTAACACTACTCACCTTTTCTCTGCTGGTGAGCTCCTTAACACACCTGGCCTGCAAACCAACTGCCAAATCCATTGTCAATCTTGTATGCTCAGTGGCTAGTTTATTAGGTACACCACCCTGTTCACGAAAATTGTTCGCTCCTACAGATAACGTATCATGTGGCCGTGGCTTGCTATATAAAGCAGGCAGACAGGCATCAAGGCATCCAGTTACTGTTCGATTGAACATAAGAATGGGCAAAATGAGTGACCTAAGTGACTTTGAGCGTGATATGATCGTCGGTGCCAGGTGCGTTCCAGTATCTCAGAAATGGCCGGCCTCCTGGGCTTTTCACGCACGACAGTGTRTAGGGGTTACCAAGAATAGTGCGACAAACAAAAAACATCCAGGCAACGGCGGTCCTGTGGGTGAAAACAGCTCATTGATGAGAGGTCGAAGGAGAATGGCAAGAATGGTGCAACCTAACAGGCTGGTCACAAACAGGCAAATAACGACGCAGTGGTGTGCAGAATGGCATCTAGGAATGAACAACTCGTTGGTCCTTGTCATGGATGGGCCATTGCAGCAGATGACCGGGTTCCACTCCTATCAGCTAAACACAAGAAGTGGCTCCAGTGGGCACGCGATCACCAACACTGGACAATTGAGGCGTGGAAAAACATTGCCTGGTCCGAAGAATCCCGGTTGCTGTTGCGTCATGCTGATGGCAGAGTCAGGATTTGGCGTAAACAGCTTGAGTCTATAGCCCCATCCTGCCTGGTGTCAATGGTATAGGCTGGTGGCGGTGGTGTAATGGTGTGGTGAATGTTTTCCTGGTACACATTAGGGCCCTTGATACCAATTCAGCAATGTTTCCATATCCCAAATAATTCAGGCAAAGGGCGGACCGACCGGGTACTAGATGGGTGTACCTAATAAACTGGCCACTGAGTGTACATGGTGATTGTTACAGTTATAACCACCGTAAATAGGGTTGTAATTGTCAAGGTTTCCAACTGTTTCCGGTCTGGAACAGGTACCCTTAGTACATATCTGTCCATCAAATATGAAGTCGTATATGAATGTCAGAAAATGTCATCATATATGAATGCTCCCCAACTCATATTTGAAACATGTTTTGGGGTTTCCTTATGAAATAATTAATACATTTGGACATCAAATCTGAGATGGAAGAATTATACTTGTACGTGTTAAATGGCATGTTCAAATCTAGAACATGTATCATGGTAATCATAGTATGTTCTAGAGGGCAAATACAGTAAATCTATTCCTCCTATTTGAGATCTCATGTTAACATATACAGACATATCATTATGTCTTCATAAGGGTATATTAACTCGCTGACGGACCTTTGGAATGTACACTGGAATACATGTAAAGGTTCTAAATGGATCCTGCCACCATTACATGATCCATCTCCTCTGACGTGTGTCTCTCCTTCTGTCTGTAACCCCACCATGCTGTGTCCTGTCATGCTTCTACCCTTTTTATTCCCAGCACCTGGCACTTTCCCCCAAGGTAAGCCCCCACACTCAGTAATAACTGAGGTCAATCCCATTATTATAGAACTGTTTCATTTGTGTTCATTTGAGAAGAATAAAAMGTGTGCCAAAATACTTAACCCTAATTGCTTCTGGAAATCGCTCTGCATAAGACCGTCTGCTAAATGACTAAAATGTAAATGTACTATACATTACAGTATGTAACAATGTGCATTGTCCATCTCACTTAATTTAAGGTAAAATATGTTACAAAATATTGGATAATGTGAAAGGATAAGACACGTTTTACCTCATCTGTACACTATAGATTTTTAGAAAAATCTATCTTGATATTAACAAATTGAACTGGAGATGATATTCTAATCCCAATGTTATTGAAGTATACACATCTAGATGTGTATAAGAGACAGATGTTATTGAAGTAACAGTCATTTTCTCAGTGGTAAGTATTTATCAAATGGCATGGATATTATAAATAATATATTTTATAGTCTAGAAATAAAATGTAAAAAGACAATAATTAGATTGAATAGTCTAAAATAGTGAAGTATTATCAGTCCTACATTAATCACCAACAAAATGTTCTAGTATGTTTGATTTTTGAATTGGAAATATGAATCACGACTTAGACTAATTGCCTTGCAGCTCAAATCACCAAAGAGGAGAAGGATAAGCAGATGAACAAGGCTGATTAGATGTAAAGAAGCCGGTTGAAGATAGGGTGGATGTCCCGTCTCATCCTACACGGACCTCCACTGGGACCCTGGCCAGACTACAGCTCAATGTGAAGAGACCAGAGATAATCCATTASCTTTCATTTCCCTGTGTCCCACTACCACCCTGTTATGTGCACATGTCAATCTWCCCCGTTCCCTGTTGTGAAATCATCTTACATAGGTCATCCAATACATTACATTCATCCACATTGGGTTATTGTACCTTTATTTATTTCATGGAATAATTTGAGGAGTAGCAAAGGACTGCATTGTTTGATTCACTCTTGCATCCTTTGTAGAATAAGATTATTGAGTATTAGTGGCAAAGATKATTTGTTTTATGTATGAAAAATAAATGCAAAGCTTTGTCAARGGGCAGTGGGCACCCCTTTTATTCTCACTTATTCAAATGCAAGTCRATCCCAGGTTTCTYGGGTGCCCAATCATACTCATATTCCCAGCTGTAAACTGGTTATAATGCAAGTTAAGTAAACCACTARCCCTGGTGTGGCCTGTTCGCTAGTGAGGCCTGATAAAACCCCACCATTGTTTAACATGGGAAACAGACAGTGGACAGGGGTTAACACTGAGATGAATACACAGGTGGAGCAGCACTCGTGTGCCTCATGCTGCCCTACACACAGAGCATGATCACTATGAGGTCAACAAACAGTTGACGCTCTGGCGCTTGAATGCCAGTGGGAATGAACAAAAGCTGCTGGGTATTAATGTAACAAAGCCTAATTAAGGCCAAAAGAGGATACAGCAATATGCTTAATGTGTTTGGCCCAGTGGGAGGTGTGGGGAGGGTTGGAATGTCCCATTCCCCCTGTGGCTGCATCGCTGGGAGYTGAAATGTTTGGTCAAGCCAAGCCATGTCCATTGCCAAACAGGGTGTGAGAGGTAAGGCTGCTCCTGTTGGTTTCTGAGGTCCACTGCCAACCACCTACCTTCATCCACATGACACATTTAAACATAAACACATAATTGTCAAACTTGGTGTAGATTTGACATGTCATATTCAAGACCATAGTTCATGTGCACTTGTCCACTTCCAGTAAGTCCAATCATGATGTTGTTTTTACACCCCTCGCAAGGTTTGTATGTGTTAAAGGAACAGGGGCACCCAGTGTGAGTCAGGTGACATGGACACCATCAACAGGGTTATTTTATACCCATAATGCAGTCAAACCTTTCCACACACCGGTCAGAGGAGCCAATTGGGAGAGGTGCCAGTGCCCTGGTGCACTGCGGACCATTTATAGCAATGATGATTTCAACAGCACCCTTGAGTAGCACTATGGTCAGTCAGTCAGACAGAACCTAACACTGTAGGCAAAGAAAAACACTCCTGATAAGTCCTGATGAGGTCAAAATCAGGCCAACTCAACTGTGTCACTGTGGGGCAAATAAATTATACGAATGTGTGTCAGAAATCTTGTACGTAAAACATAGTCTTTTTTAAGCAACTGGTTTTATATATTTTGGTTTACAAAAATCACAGTATACAGTACATACTGTACATTCCTCCCACAATTGGCATCAACTAAAGTCGTGACTTAAATTCAGTGATGCTGTACAACCAGATGTATTTACAAACAAAGCCTACAGTTCAAACCAAAATAACAAAATATCAATAGCATAAGAACACACACCTTACAAAGCACTGCTGGTAGCCACTAAAGTTGAAGAGGTAGCTTCCGTGGTTAGACAATGCATCCCATTCTTGATTATTGTTTTTTCTATCAAAAATAATTTACAMATGGATAAACAGACAGCAATACACACCAATTTGGAATTTGCACATAAGGGCTTCTAACATCTCCAATACAATCTGGACAGTTGGTTGGTGTTAAAATTACACTCAGTCAAAACATTGACAAATCCATACAAAAATAAGAAACTTTGTGATATAATTTCAAAAGCCAATGAGCTTCATAATGTGGACACATTAACAAAATGTTGAGGGGAGTCAAGGCATCCCTACATTGCCTAATTTCCTGAGCGCTCGCATGAATTACACATGTGGATACAAGCTCCTAGGGTGTGGTGTGGTGCAGGCCCCATACGCAAAGTCATGCTCGTGCACATCAAACAGATATTCCCCTACAGTCAAACCTGATCCAATAAAATGTTTCATAGTGAAACATTATCTACATTATATGTTGTTATTATATTATAATATATACCATGATATCCATTACACTGGCTACACTGCTGAGCTGTGGGATTGTATGCATCTTGATCAAAATGAATGGGTTGTGAGCACCAATGATGTCCATAAAAAAAAAATATATATATATATATTTTACTACAACGCGATCTGTCTCAGAGAACAATCCAGAAATGAAGGCCTTTGTGTGGCATCAACATTCAGCGCCAGAGGCTTAGCTTGAACTTGGTACATGCTGCATTCACCTTTCAAAGCCAACTTCCTGACACCTGAAATAACCTTGTCCTTGGCCCAGACATTCTGCTCCTCTTTAAGCAATAAATTAGAACGATCCTGGGGGTAAAGCACAGTTCAACGAAATGATTTTCAGTCCAAGAGACAAAACAAACAAAGTCATAAAAGTCTCCAAAACAACTGGGAAGACTGTTGTTAAAACAGTGCRCTCTTCCATTCCCACGTGACATCCAAGACTTTATCACTCATAGRGAGGAAGAATTGTTGACACTTATTGTCAAAGATAATAAACATTTAAGTCATTGTCTTGTACTCTTGAGGAATGAATACAYGGCATGTGAAGTTACATGAACAGATTCAGACTGGAGATTCAGTTGGCTCACATTGGGAGGGCTGAAAATGCAGCTTTCAGATTATATTTAACACATTGTCAGTACCCCTTAATTTAAAGCCGCTGCCATACAATTCTCCTTTCAGTTACTTTACATTCTCATATGAAAAACAACCCTAGAATGAGGATTATGATTACATTTGCTACATATACAAATGAATAGCGATTATGGCAAGGCTTTAAAATCGACAGACCAGGGAATGACAATAAAATAAAACGTATAGCTAGCTACAGGTAGAACCTACAAAAGGATGGCACATAGATCCTTGCCTTAGCAAGAGATGTGACAGATGAATTCAGGCTTGTAACATCTTGATAATGAGTTTGCTCTAAACCAAGAAGCAGGCGAATTTGCTCTAAACCAAGAAGCAGGCACTGGTGGAAAGGTTTCCTCTTTTGTTAKATTTTTTACAGCCAGTTTGGTGTTATCACACACAGGAATCAGTTGTAAATCTTGATGGGCAAAACAAGTGTTGGCCAAAAGTCTCAGAGAAGTCTAATTTAATGCCAGATTCCCTTTTTGTGACAGTTGAGTCTGTTTCACACAGTGATTAAAGAAGTGCTTCCTGAATGATTTGTGTGCAGGGACCCACATGCACATGTTTTGTTGTGTATCACAAACCTTTTCTTTTTGTTATAGTGTCCAACACACACACACAAACAAACACAGATGCACACACAAACAAACACAGATGCACACACACACACAAACACAGCTGAAGAGTTTCTCAGTCTTTGATGCGAGGTATGTTGTATGCGTAGTGGACCAGAGGGAGCCCTCGGCTCTGGCAGAAGCAGGCTCGTCCACAGGCCTGCACCTGGTCGGAACTGTCGGACACAAACGAGTCCCCCTCGTCAGCGTACTCTGACTGGGCAGGGAGGGTGCCGCTGTCTGCCCAGTAGCCCTCCGTACGCTGGCCCGCTGCCGCACCAGCCGAGAGGGTAGGGCAGCTGTGGGACTTCACCAAGTGTCTGCAGACTGATGATGAGGAGGAAGAGGTCCTGGCGTGTAGAGCCGCCTCGCAGCGCTCACACARGCCRGTTTCCCCACAGAGCTGGGAGTACACCCCACAGTCATAGCCCAGCTGTGTGGAGGAGTCCCCGTCCCCATCCACAACCCCAGAGCCCCCTGCACACTGCCCAGCCTTCACCCCCCGGGCCACAGCTCCATGGCCCCGCAGCCGCAGCCAGTCCTCCCGGAAGGCGGGGCTGAAGAAAACGTAGAGCACGGGGTTAAGGCATGCCGGTAGGGGGAAGAAGATGAGCGTGATGGACTTGGCGATCTCAGGGCCCCCCACGGTGCCAGACCTAGCCAGTAGAGGGGCGAAGGAGAAGGCTGCCACAGGGCAGAAGAAGATGCAGTTGGTGAATATGAGCCATGCCACATGGCGTACGGCCCCTGCCTGCTCCTGGTCTGCCAGCTCCACCCTGCCCAAGCCACAGTACAGCTGGGTGTACACTGCTGCTGTGAACAGGTAGGC
>NC_036850.1:19212184-19222184 GCF_002910315.2 Salvelinus sp. IW2-2015
TTATGAGTGATGAAGATTGTGTATTGTACTAGTTATGAGTGGAGAGTGTTTGTTGTATGTACAGTATGAGTGAAGGTGTGTATGTACAGTATGAGTGAGAGGTGTTGTATTGACAGTATGAGTGAGAGGATGTATAATTGTACGGGAGTGTTTATGTGTGTTGGTGTGTGTGTGTTGTGTGTGTGTGTGTGTGGTGTGTGTGTGTGTGTGTGTGTGTGTGTGTGTGTGTGTGTGTGTGTGTGTGTGTGTGTGGTCGGGTGTGTGTGGTGTGTGTGTGTGTGTGTGTGTGTGTGTTTTTCATGGGGGGGGGGGTTGGCTTCATATACACACTGTTAATGAGTTTGTATTCAAATGTACTTACAGCGTCTCTAGGTTCTCTAGCCCTGTGAAGCAGCTCTCCCCAATCTCCTTAATTCTGTTATTATGCAGATGCCTGGAAGATAAAGAATATATTTATATTCCATTCCCGGCTCAAAATAGACTTCGCTGTTGCAGACGAGCCAAAACGGACATTGAACAACAGAAGGAACATGTATAGGATATCTAGTCTATGTGATTGAACATGCAGGGAGGTTTTAATAGGAGTCCGTCTGGGTTTTTAAGCAGGATATAATATAGCTATTCTTAGTGACATACAACACACATAAAACAAAATGCTCATTCTGCCAAATGGTATCCCATCCTTTGTGGATGAACAACACAGCACTTTTCACATCTCCCACACTCCCTGCCTGATAGTAAGACCCAATTCAAACTATTCATAAGGTAAATGTCCTCTGCAGCTATCACCAGAGACCACAGTGATTGGTAAGTCAGGTATCATTGTGAGTGCTGGTGTGTCGAAGGCTGATGGATTCAAGGTATTTTCTTCCTGTTTATTCTTGCCAGCCACTAGGGTCACAGCTGTCCTATTTCCCTCCAACTGGGCCCTGCAGCAATAGCATTTTTATTGTGTATGTGTGCACAAGGAGCGCGTGCACATGTGTGCATGGGTGCATTTGTGTTTGAAGTGATGGCTTCATACAGTATATTGATATATTTAACTAAGGATTTCATTTGACTTGGAGTGGAATGGATTTGAACATCTGCAATGTTTGAATGGTAGAGAAGTGTAATCTGATGGTTTGTTCCTTTGACACTGTTTAAAAATAACTGTCTTTCATAATAAAAGTGGAGATTGTTCTATTACCCATGATTCTACATTTTCTTCTTCTTCCAACAGATGTAAATCTCCACCAGAAATATGTAATGTCTGTGCTACATCTGAATCTACAGTATACTACCAATGAGTTGAACCCCCCCAAACTCTCCCCTATGGGAAGGAGCACAGAACAGATCCAGAACAGCACCAAGATCAGACATGGGTTTAAATACTATCTTGAGTTTACTGAGATTGCCTGACACAATGGAACCAATAGAATAATCACAAGGAGTCCAAACCCTGCCCCTCTTGCACTCCAGAGAAACTAGAGCAAATGCTAAATGTATTTGAAAGATTCAAATAGTATTTGAACCCAGGTCTGGAATAGATAGATCTGCAGCACTCACAGCACCACCAGACTGGAGAGGTTGGCAAAGGCATTGTTGGGGATGTGGGTGATGCGGTTGAGTGCCAGGGTGAGAGCCTGCAGGTTAGCCTGGTGTCTCATGGGGCCCACTGGGACCTCAGTCAGGCTGTTGTCATCCAGCCAGAGGTGGCGGAGCTGCTGGAGGCCCTCAAAGCTATCCTCAGGCACCGTCGTGATGTGGTTGGCATCCAGACGTCTGCAGAGGGAGGGGGGGGAAATAGATTTTAGAAACCTTTATCTTACTAGTTATGTCACACCAATGTGTGAATCCTGTCATACATTCACCACCATTAACATTCTCACGTTGAGGACATTTCATATTGATACAGCACATAACAGAGAGAGAGAGAGAGAGAGAGAGAAAATCAAGGGCCATGTAAGGAATGGTATTTATGAGGTATTTCTATTGCCTCAGTAGAAAAACATTAACACTACGGTCTTCCATTTTTAACAGCTTTCCATTGCCCTTAATCTTATCAACTGCAAATATTTTAATGAGCCATTGGATAGCCTACTACATTATAACGTATGTATAGTAAGTATGATGTTACTATACAAATTGGAATTTCATTACTCTTATAAATATTCTGCATTTATTTCTAACTATTTAGACTGCTCCGGTGAGGACTACAAACAAAAGGTTTTAAATAGCTTTGTTCTACAATCAAGGTTTCTACTAGTTTTGTATTTGGCTGGTGCTGCACATTCTGTTCCTCATTCATGAAACCTGCTCCTTAATGTGGTATCACAACGTTCACTCTCTCCCTCGCAACAAAAGCTCTATCCCTTTGTAATTCCGCTCTTCCCTTCACAGACTCCCTCTAAGTTTCCCTCTCCTCTTCCCTCGCTCTCTTTCCACCTCCATGACTCCATATCTCTCTCTCCCTCTACATTCCCTACGAYTCTGTGTTGGAAGTAGAAAGGCACGATGATTGACATCTAACTCTCAAAGGCATTATACAAACCCAGCTAGGCTCTGCCAAAACATATTACTTSAGCTACAGACCTTAGCCCCTAAGAGAAAAAAGACTTGTGCAAAAAAAGAGAAGGAAAAAAGAGAGGGAAAACGTGGGACTGAGGGAAAGGATCTGGAGAGGTGATAAATGGCAGAAAGCTGGATTTTCAGCACGTCCCGGACCAGGCTTCCAGCTGGATCTCATCCTACACTATTCACAGTCAGAGTCAAAAGAGGCACAGGGAAACAAAGATGGAGTAATGCTCAGTCATAGTCCCTCAGAGAGTGACCTGCAGTAGACACAGAGAGTCACAGAGAGTCACTAAGTTAAAGTCAAAGGAAAGAGACGCTGAGGAGCTGGGGATTTGGAAACCAGTGCAGGGCTCTACGCAGACCATTTTTACAAGGAGCACATGTGCGCGCCTAAGTTGAAAAAAGTAGGCGGACACAAAGACATTTAGGAGCACAATGAAAAATATTTGAGGTATTAAATCTAGAATCCTTTATTTTTCTAAGCACATTGGTGACTAAATTCAAATTCCAGGTCGCACAGCAATAATTAAAATGGCRGCACTGTAGAGCCCTGCAGTGTCTGGGAAACATAACAACCCACACACATCCCTTTCAAACCCATACAGGCAAAAACCAATCACATAAATAAATAGATGATGTCTCACTGTTGGTAAATGCAACGTGGTGGGGGGTAAAGACAGCATGGTAACCAGATGGTTATGTGTGAGCTGTGTAAAGGTTAGTGCAATGATGCAGGCCAGTCTAGAGGAAGTGCATAGGTCAATTGGATTGTAGAGTGAATGCTTCCCATTGTAAATGTCATGATTAAGCTTACGATGTCCATTTGAGCAGTTTTGCCATTTCAAGTCTCTAAAGGGTGTGTGTGTGTGTGCGTGTGTGTGTGTGCATAGTCGTGTAATTCCAGATGGGTGAAGAGATAGGGGGACTCACAGAGACTGTAGAGAGTAGAGGTTCTTTATAGCTGTACTTGGAACAGTCTTCAGCTGGTTATTCTGCAACATCCTGAGGGAGAAAACACAGTTTTATAACCTGAACTGTGGTCGCACCAACATGCCTCCTCATTACAATTTCTGTACAACCAAATCAAATCAAATTTTATTGGTCACATACACATATTTAGCAGATGTTATTGCGGGTGTAGTGAAATGCTTGTGTTCCTAGCTCCAACAGTGCAGTAATATCTAACAATTCACAACAATACACAAATCTAAAAGTAAAAGAATAGAATTAAGAAATATATAAATATTAGGATGAGCAATGTCAGAGTGGCATTGACTAAAATACAGTAGAATAGAATACAGTATTTACATATGAAATGAGTAAAGCAGTATGTAAACATTATTAAAGTGACTAGTGTTCCATTATTAAAGCGACCAGTGATTCCATGTCTATGTATATAAGGCAACAGCCTCTAAGGTGCAGGGTTGAGTAACCAGGTGGTAGCCGGCTAGTGATGCAACCAGCAGTCATGTGGTGCGTACGAGAATGAGAAGATCAGCTCTGTATCAAGTTAAAGTGTGAACACAGTATGAAAATGTATGCACTAACTACTAGTAAGTCGCTCTGGATAAGAGCGTCTGCTAAATGACTAAAATGTAAATGAACACAAAAGGATCACAAAGTGTTGCAGCCTCAGCCTCTTATCTTTGTAAAGAGTCAAAGTCATTGACTCTAACTAGCACCTCAGGCTTTGTTTCATARGCTTGTGTATGGGTTCAGGGTGAAGTAGAGTGTACAGCATGCATTACAGTATACTTGACTGTGGGGAGGTTGTGTGTGTCTCTGAGCACACACATTTGTGTCTGCATGCATATCCCATATGAAAAAATACTATAGTGTATACTATGGTAGGAATAGTATAGTATTCACTGTAGTGTTTTTGCAAACTTTACTCACTGTATTGTTTTTGCAGACTGAAGTCCGCAAAAACACTACATTGAATACTGTAGTATTTACTGTAGTTTTTACAGTATACTGTAGTAAAAAAAGAATAGTATATACTATAGTAATTACTGTATTGTTTTTGCGGACTGTAGGATACTGTAGTATTTACTGTAGTGTTTTTGCGGTCATTACTGTAGTATTTACTAAAGTGTTTTTGTTTTATTATCTATTAGAGGTCAACCGATTATGATTTTAACGCCAAAAACCGATTATTGGAGGACCCAAAAAAGCCAATACCGATTAATCAGCCAATTTATAAATATATATATATATATATATATATATATAAATATATATTAATAATGACAATTACAACAAACGAATACCACTTATTTTACTTATATATACATCGAATAAAATCAAGTTAGTCTCGAAATAAATAATGAAGACATGTTCACGATGTTGGTTTAAATCAATGCAAAAACCAAGAGGTGGTGGAGGGAAAGTAAAAGTGCAATATGTGCCATGTTGAAAAAACTACGGTTTTAAGTGTTCTTGCTCAAGGGGAAAAGTGAACACATATGGAAAGCTGGTGGTTCCGTTTTGAAACATGAGTCGATTAACATATGTTCCAGTAATAGAAAGTTTTGGTTGTAGTTAGTTATAAGGGACATTCTCTCTCTATTACCATTTTGTATGTTTCGATATACCTTGACTAGGTGATGTTCTACAGTGAAAGGGTACTTTTAGATATGCCAGCCTAATTTCGAGTGATAGGCTTGAATCTATAAAACAGCGGCAATGCTTGAAATTGCACGAAAGAGCCTGCATGCAATGCACAGGGAAGTGGCTGTTTGAGAATGCTTCGGGAGCGGTGGGCTGCTGCCTACCACCCTAAGGTCAGACTGTCTCTATCAAATAATAGAGATTAAATATATGATGATAATCAAACACAGGAAATACGAGCTTTGAGATCATTCAATATGAAAAATCCCAGAAACCTGAATTCATTTCAGAAAACAAAAATGTTTATTCTTTCAGTGTGAAATACGGAACGTCGTCTGAACCGTCTTCGTGTTAACCAGGTGGATCCGATAAGTCTAAATATTGCTGTTACATTGCCACCAACTTCCGAAATTTTATGTCAGTAGATATGGAGAAATTCTGGCGCAAATTAATTACGGTCCTGTTGTTTGAGGAAGGAGAATTGTCGGTCTATCACACGGTTGGCAACGAGCCAGAGCGCCCAGAACCTGCTGGTATATATTCCTGAAGCTCTTGCCTTGCCACAGAACGCAAGAAAAAGTGAACAGCAATTTCCCTAGTTAAAATACATGAAATGTCAGGCAATTTAACTAAATATGCAGTTTAAAGTAGAAATATACTTTGTGTATTGATTTTCAAGAAAGAGGCATTATGTTTATGGGGTAGGTACACATTGGTTGGGCAATGTCAGTGGATGGGGTTTATTTATAAGTGGCTGATAGACCTAGATCTACACTTGATGAATGGATTTAACAAGTGACATCTATAATGGATCCTAACTTGATTTACTGGCCGTCTATTGTCATGAATGTTTGTCACTCAGTGTAAAATGGTCTATCACTTGACATGTATGTTTCTCACTTACAGTGCACAAAATTGGGATTATGGGCGAGGGAATGGCAGGTATATGCAAATTAAATACTGTATATTTAACAATAGTAAATGTGGGATGTGAGTACTTGACCATTAAGTGATGAGCATTAGATCTGTCTGTGGATCCTAGTATCTTCTGGACACAGATGTGGTTATGGTGACTATCTCCCTTCCTCTCTACTATCAGTAGTCTCTGTCGTCAAAGCAGGCTAGGGCCCAGGGGAACAGGCCCTCTGGTTTCCTGCCTCTTCACACACGTCACATGGCCACCGCTCGTTGGGAAGGAAGTGAACACCTCTGTTTTATTTCATTCACCTGTATTTCATTCACCAATTTTATTTACAGGTGTGTGTGCGTGTGAATGTCTGTGTGTTTGATTTTGTGTGGGTTGTGCCCGAGCACTCACTAGTACTGGTCTTTGAACCCTTGGCTCAATGTACAGTCACAGAACATACAGGTATTATATGAGTGTTTGTCTATGTGTGCGTGTTGTAAGTGTGTGTGTAGGACCAATGAGCGGCACACTTACAGGACTTTGAGCTGATGTAGTCCAGACAGAGCGTCAGGGTGGATGAATGAGAGGTCATTTCCTGCCAGTCGTCTGAGGTAGAGAGAGAGACGAAGAGAGAGAAAGAGAGAGAGAGGAAGAGGGAGAGAAAAAGTTCATAATTCATCGATGCAATTCATAATTGCATCGAAAGCTAAACGAGGATTCGTACAGTAATCTATATGTTGTTGGTACAACTTTCAAAGCTTTCAATTTAACAGCTTCACTTTGAAATGTTAATACATTCAAGATTGAAAGTCATCGACCAAAAAAACAAATGAAAACACCTCACAGGCTCCAGTTTGTGTTATCAGGCATAGCATAGCATAACGCCTGGGGTGCCAGAGAGACGTGTCAGTGCGACGGCATGTTGTCACTTCACCAGACACTCTGGGGAGAGAGTGGACACATTAGGACTGGGCCTGGGTTTCCCCTCCTGGGTCTGGACTGCCTCCCCTTCCCTTCCAGCCAGGGTATCAGAAAGAACTGGCAGTGTGAATAATCATGTGGGGGCGGGTTGTCAGGGACTCATAGTTCCACCAAATCTGGCCTGGGAGATTAGCACCAGATTTATCACCCTCTGCAACTTGAGCTGGGTGGCGTTAGATTCCCCTGCAGCCAATAGCTGCTGGGTGTGAGCCTGAGAGCCTGGGGAATCTGAGTAACAACTCCCACCATGCCCTAATACAACCCCACAACGCACCCCTTACTGGGGCCTACTCGGGGACACACTTTCAGAGATGTCGAACACAGTCCATCATATAACAACCAGACAGCATCATATGACAGGGTCTCTAGTCTAAACACACAAACGCTAGTGGCAGACTTCCACTGTGATCCAATGGCAGACCATGTTTAAAATCACATATTTGTTGTGGTTGACAAACATGGTTAGGAATTGGAAGGCTATATAATGGTACATGCTCTTCAACTTGACTCTGGCTCAAACCAAATGATTGCCTTCCAGTGGATTCCACAGGACACGCTTCACCATCAAACACCCAAATCAATTTGGCTTCATGTGTCTTTGTCAACTATTCATTGACTGAATTGTTTCCTTTTGACAGCATTGTCATTGTTTCCCAGCAGTAAATGAACTGTTGAAGTACTTGTAGTCAAAGGGGCCAGTTTCATGCACATACGTTAAGCCTACTCCTTGACTCTCTTGCACTAAGTTTGCTGCAACTGCAAACCCAACTACTGACAAATGTTTATTATTAATCTAGGACTCAAGTAACACAGCTTCAGGTTTGAAAGCAGAGTAGGATTTATGTGCAAATTGGTTAGTGTGTCTGCCAGATTTATAAGGTACTGTAAACTTTACGTCCACAGCCTTGGAGCTGGTCAACGCCCACATGTCTACGGCCCAGCCACCACACGCAGGCCTGCTAACAAATTGCTAGGACATCCTTCACATTTCAGGGTGAAGAACCTCCCCACCCATTCCCTTTCTCTCAACAAATTCAGAACACGTCCCCCTAGGCTTTGATGAAGGCAGAAGAATGTGCTAAGCCTTGTTGAGGAAAGACTAAATCCTTCCCTTCTCTAGCACCACTCCCACAACCATTCTATTTCACTAAGAAACTCACTGGTAGACAACATACACTTCAACATCAGAAGGTGAAGAGATTTGGAACACACACTCGGGGAGACAAATGTGTGCAGAGACACAGACAAATACACAAGCACTCAAACACAAATTGAGGGGGAAGACTCCCCTACATCTCTTTATCGGTCAGCATGGTAGCTAGTCTGTGTTGTGCTTTGTTCAGGATGGGAGGTGTGTATGAAGGAGGGTTACGTGACTATCAGAGAGGGAATGTTCCTCTCTGGGCATGTCCCCCTCTCTCTGTCAGCCCTCAGGGCTGGAGCTGTGGTTCAGTGACACACCACCACCCCGGGCTACAGGGCCATCCGCTCAGTTCACTCAATGAAACCTTATGATTTGTTTCAAGGATAAGGCTAAACAAACACAAATTAAAAACTATAGACAGCTGTCAACAAAAAAGCATTCCGAAGCATGAATATAACTGCTAGGCCCTACAGTGCTGCTCAGTAGGGTTGGGCGGTATCCCGATTTTCATCACGAGATAACGTTTCTGTACCATACCGGGGTATATGGTATTACTGGCAGTGCACACAATGGGAGCTAATTCAAACAAAACAAAACTAGTTTTTTGTTTAGTTTTTTTGGGGCACAGAACAATTTAGGCAACAGGGATCCTGATCCAGGAGGGAAATGAATGTCTCTGCTATAACCAAGAAGCTTGATCTTGACATCTAGCCACTTAACAAGCCAGTTAGGAAATCAAATGCGTAGCTGGGGCCCTCAGCCTGATATAATTGATTTTGACACATCTTAGATTTCTTATAGTTATACTTAACTTATAGTTAAAAGCAGTGGCGTAGCACGCATCCCATTTTTTTTTTTAAGTATTGAAAATGATACTGTAAGTATTTCGAAAAATACCCTGGTATACGGTATCTCCCAAGCCTACTGCTCAGCTACAGAGCAGGATGGAACCTAGAGAACAGGTTTCACTAAGTATATTTGACACTGGGCAGAGACCCCTGTCCCTGCCTGAAAGGTAATGTTGAGTGGTAGAGTGCAGCGAGGGTGCGTTTTTAGTCAGGTTGTCATGGAAACCATTGTTTTGCCTTCTTCCTTCCTGCCTGGCATTCCTCCACTTACAATGCGATGAAAAGTAAATTGCCCTTTGACAAAGCAGATGAAGTAGGCCTAGTGTTCGGAAAAGAAGGGAGTGAAGACTGGTTCGAGATGATAGACACACACAGGCTAAAATAACATGGGCACAGAAGCAGCACTGGGTGCAGAATAATGTTAGCAGGTCATTTTGCATTCTCAGGGTTACATGTTACCTGATATCAGGTAGACAGATCTTATCCTTACTTCCAGCTCTGAACCAGACAGAGGGGTATTTCAAGAGTAAAAAAATGACAAAGATTAGATATGCTCATTGAATGGGTCCCAGAACTGAGACATGCGGTTGCCACCCTGCAAATTCTCAAAGAAAACACAATGAAAGAAAGAATGTGATGCATCTCACATACATGTTCTCTGGAATCCTACGTAGTATAGTCATGGTACTTTTTGATAGCTATCATGGTATAACTTGCCCTTTCTAAAAACACTGCAACTTAGCCGACTATAATGGCATGACTCTTTGGTGTAAGAGAAACTACAGGGTTCTTTATATCTTGCTGAGCAACTTGATGATCAAACACATAATACAACTGGTCTGTTGTGGTTGAAAACCACTGATTATCATATGCATGTGACAAAAACTGTAGTGGGTAATGTACTAGAAAAGATGAATACTCACAGTTCTTCTAGATAGGGGAAGTTCTTGAAGA
>NC_036850.1:19227184-19252174 GCF_002910315.2 Salvelinus sp. IW2-2015
AACCAAGGCGTGTATATGTGGTATGTGTGTGGGCGGATCAGACACTGGCTGGCATGGAGCCATGAGAGGGAGGGGAAGCTACCGTGCCAAGAACAGCAAGGATTGACAGACAGGACAACGGCAGATAAGTAAGATAGAGATTTGGGGAAAAAGGTTACCTTCCTTTGAAGATCTCTGGGCGCAGAAGGTGGCAAGTGTAAAAAGTATCTGATGTAGTCTCTGCAAGGGCCTTGCTTCAAGGAGGCATAGCCTTAGTTCAGATGCACCATGAATCCCAAGGTGATCTTCAAAAGGAGGACAACTTCACTTCTTCAATACCTTTTGGCAGTGTTTATTTAGCCGGCTAATGTAATCTAAATGAAAATCGATATCCTGCCGGTAGATCATTTGTTGAGGTAGAGAAGCCAAACCGGGCACCAACCCAACCACCTGCTTGCTGCTAACATTGACTACCTCAGAAGTAAAGCAAACTCAGTAATGCTTTGGCTTTTTAGCCCCCTGGTCCCATGACAGCAGAGTTGTGGGGGAAAATGCAGGTAACGGGGAAACTATTTTCTCAGCCGGCTGTTTCTTATTGATTAAAGAGGTGAAGGTGGTGAGAATTGAGGAAGATGGCTGAGGTTCCCTGACTGCCATGCTGGAAAGGAACAAGGGCACTTTGTATACACAGACGGGCAGTGTTCCACCATGGGAGTGCAGAGAAGGTCAAGCATTTACCACATGGGTCCTAGGGGAGACTGATTTGCTGTAGCTAGAGTGCAAACAACCAGCCTGCAAGGCAAACATGTCAGTCCTAAAACAGTGAGAGACAGAGAGGGAGAGAAGTGATTGATATTGGTATGGGAGTTGTTGTCGTTGTAAACGTATTGTCATTTTGCTATTCAAATGTATGTTTTTTATAACAATTTACAACATTGAATCGAACCAAGAGAAAAAGAGATTGACAGAGAATGTGATGATGAGAGAGTTGGAGAGGACTATGGAAAAATAGGATGAAAATTAGGAAGATAAGTGATCAGAAGTAAAAGAGAGTGTGAGTTGTGTGAGGGAGAGAGAGAAAGAGAGACAGAGCAAGAGGGGGGAAGGGAGAGAGAGAGGTAAACATTCTACCATCTAGCAGTCATCCTGTTTGGGAGCGGGAACCAGTGACTGGCTCCTTTCACCTCTGCTGACCATGAACAAAAGTATCATTCAGCTTAAGATGGATAGAGGGCACCAATGGCGAGTGAGCTAGCTGGACCAGTGAGTGAGAGGGCATTAGTCCCCCTATCCCCTCCCTCCCCTAAACTTGTGCTTGTTCACACTATGAAAGGACTTCAATTGAGATGAGATGTGAGAAGTGACCCCCTCCTATCCCAAACCCTCATGCCCCCCGCACGCACACATGAGAGCAAGAGTGCACACACAGTCACCAAGCCCTCAAGAGACTGAGATGTTATTTTGTCACTCGTATCTAGCAGAGATGCAGCAGGCATGCACTGTCCGAGGGGAAATTGGTGTACAGGGTGAGGGGGGTTCCAGATCTTATTTCTCTTTCTCCCCACCTGTTATCCTCAGGCAGGAGAGTCTCATTTTCAGCTGCCAATAAAAAAAACAATGTACACACCAACATGCTGCAGGCAGCTCCACCCCCCAGCCCACCTCTCCAACCTTCCCCTGGGCTGCTGGCTGGTGACAACCCAACACTCTGATTTATGGACTGATAAAACAAAGGGCACAGGCCAATTCCCATCTGTGTCGAATTCCGTAAGATTATGTAAATCAACAGATGCATAAATGTTAAAGTATTGTAGGATATTGCCAATGAAAGTGGCAATGTACAGTACTGTATATTATTTTGTGACTAAGTATATGGGTTACTAATTTTGAAGAATGACCACACATGAAATAAAAACTTGAAGTATCGCTCTCTAAATAACTACAAATGCAGGACAAGAGCAGGTCTAGTCATACCTCTGTCTGAAACTATTCCAATTTAAGAGGACATTCCAGAATTCCAAGGCCTGACTTTCAAAAGATGAAGTTAATGTTTGTGCTCCTATTTCTGTTAGGTTCTCTTCATAACAGAACTGCTGCCCTCCATTCTCCTCTCAGCTTCTATGTCCAACAGTTTCAGTACATTCATGGGGTGGCAGATTGTACTGGATGGAATCACAGCAGGAGGAAAATCACAAAAAAAGCCAACCTTCTGGGAAACCATTCTCCCACCTCTGGGGACAGCAGGGCCTGCAATGTGTCTCTTGTAAGACTGCTGGACCTGTCTGCTTCTGTCGTTATCTCTTTGTGTGTGTGTGTGTGTGTGTGCGTGTGTCAATTTCACTGTCTCTTTCTGTTCATTAATCTCTCCCTTCAGTAATTTTCCATATCTCAATTTATCAAGCTCTTCACTATTTGCCTGTCTTGCTGATCCCCGTGTTTCTGCTGTTTGAGCAAAAAAGCTTATAATTGCCACTAAACGTCACAGCAGATGATGTGTACCCCAATTAATAGATTAAGTTGTTTGTTTGCTGACACACTAATGTAAAGTGTTACCAAAATATATTTCTAGCAGAGTACTAAGAATGTAATTCCACTTTTGATGAGCGCTAAATGGGATTAAATTAACATTATGGAGGTGCATATTTTGTTTAGTTCTTTAAACAAACATTAGCTCACTTCCGGTAAGGAGCATTACCAGCTCAGCACAGCCTCCCTGTGCATTAACTCTGACAAAAAGAGTCTTTCTACAGCTGCGATGTGTCGCACTAATCCATCATGACCCCTGACCTCTCTACTCACCAAAACACAGAAGGAATGGAAAGAAGGGGAGTTTAAGAGACGGAGAAGAGACATTGAATGGAGAGAGGGAGAGAGAGAAATACAAAGAGAGAGAAATAGAAAGAGAGAGACAGCTGCACTAAGGGTGAATTCCTCAGTAACATACAAACATTTTTTACTTTAAAATGTATTTWAAAAAAACWAAAAAAACAATGATTGACCACTTTTGACAACGTCCAGTGAACATTTACTTGAAGAATTGTCAGTGGAAATTGCTAAGTAGTCCCTGTGCATAGAGTTGTATCATTTGTTCGCAATCATTGGTTTTTGTTTGACATACATTTTAAAGTGAAAAATCACTCTGTTAGTGTGGAATTGCTCTAAGGCAACCCGTCAAATACTCTGAGGGTTTGAACTGAATATATCACAAAGTTATGAGCTAAAAAGCTGTCACAAAGCATTTGGTTAACCCTTGCTCAGTGTAGGTGCACAAGAAGCCTTCACGCCCACACTTCCAACCGTAATAAGTAGACTTGGCAATTGTAATACAATATTTGGGGCTATGTTGGTAACTTACACACAAGTCTGAAAAGATCATGACGTTTGATAACAGCATACACTACACTGTGTCTTAGTTGACACATTGGTAAATACCACGGTTTCTCTTCATTTTACCTGACACAAAACATCTCTACATTGGCAGTTTATTGGGTCAACTCTAGAGCGTGTGTATTTCTACAATTCTGCTGGATATTAATGCATTCAAGAAGTCAATCAAATGTACTTACAGTCCATGTGGTGTAATGTTCAGGTACCTAGGTGGAAATAAATATAAAACCAACCCCTCAGCTTTTATGTTATGTAAATAAAGGTGATGGTGATATTGTATATATTTAAATTTCTCATTCAGTCTTGGATATGAAACTGTTCTGTATCAATACCCACCGGGTCCAGATGTCAATCCAACATCTATTTCACGTTGGTTCAACGTAATTTCATTGAAACGACATGGAAACAACTTTGATTCAACCAGTGTGTGCCCAGAGGGTAGTCTTCTCAAGGTCAGATCCTTCCTTCTTTTCCACATTAGGAAGCACATTTCCTTCATCCACCTTCAATAAATAACACATAGACCCTTTGACGCTCTTGGGCGGCTGCTCTGTTAATCATTAACTAAGACATTGTGAAACCTTTAAGGCTAGTTAACCAGAAATGTATTAACTATGTAGACCCAGTCTCAGTTTCTCCTCAGTTAGTCATGCTCTTCCTCTTTCTCTCTAGTAAGGTAGTGCAGAGCAACTCGCTTTTTTTTGGTACAGAGACAAAGACAGATATGATGGCGGAATCACAGGGAATAGAAACAATGATCATTCCTTAAAAATAAACTATAGGCTAACTAAAAGACCCATGTCATAGGGCTTTTGGTTTAGTTGTTATTTTGTGTTGATCACAACAGCTTTTTCCTTTCGGCGGTTCCTGAACAAGATTCAGAAAATATTTTATTTTGTTAAAAATATAGTCTACAAATAATTTAACATGGCACATTTTCCCCATGTTGATAAGTTGCTTGAGCCACAATTTTGCAACTTAGGAAACTTTGGAAGGAAAGTAAATAAGACTTAATTATTACAGTAAAGTGTTACTGAACTGACAAATTCTCTGGGATGAATTCTGGTGTATCCCTGTAAGATGAATTTGAATTTGCATCACTTTGTAAAGGACATGTAATGCATATGTAAAGGATATGTAATGGAAATATCAGAATACCAACCACAACAACTGTCTCTGAGATGTTGGGTAAGTGTGTCCAGTGTTTTCTTTTAGGGATAGGCATACACCTAAAGTGACCTGGGACTTTCTCTGCCATGATGTGAGTTGGTGAGTGGAGCAGCATTCAGGATAAACAGTCTCAGGCGGGTACAATCCCCTTTCTGCCCGGGTATTTCTGGGATCTGTTCATGTCTGATCTCCAATATTATGAAGATCAAATTAAAGGTATACACCAAAACATCATGAGGTTCCCTCTGTCAATGCCTGTTCTGGATCAAATCTCAGCCTTCTTACAGCAGTCACAAGATGTCTTTGTGGTTCTATTCCTAAATATCTCAACAAGGAGTCAGTCGAGACCACAGAGCCAAGACAGGCCAAAGAATCAGCAAATGAAGACAGATCCACCTTCTTGCTTTACACAGATGGGCTACTATTCCACATGTCCCTAAATATAAGTGGCTGTAGTCTAAGAAAGTGAAAGTCCAGGTGCCAGGCCAAGGAATATGCTATAGCTTGTATGCTTTTCAGTAGAGTAAAATACTAGGGTATAAGAGGGGRCATATCAAGGAAAGGTCAGCAAGTGAATGAGTTTGGACCAGCATGAAACATTTTGGCAACCATTGCATAAAAAAAATAGCCTAGCCAATACTGTATATACTGTACCAACCTTTAATTTTATGGGCTACTTTTCCTCTGGCTGTTCTTCATTCTTTGTGTTTGCTCTCTCATACCAACCACAATAATGTGTTTGTTATCAGTTGTATAACTGATCCACAGCCCAAAGTTGTAAAAACCCACTCGATTACTTGGCTTCATTGACAGCCATTGTGCAAAAGTTTGCTCCAGTACTGACGAGTAAGTAGTGGCCGACCTTACCGTTACAAACACGTCCTAACTAGGGAGAGATATTYATTCTAGGTTTAATCGTGTTTTATTACACAGTTTCAATATGTGTTGATACTTACAGATAGTAGGTGAAGGCGCTTAGACCAGTCGGGACAGTGGTCAGACCTTTCCCAGAGCAATCGGCGCCTCCGTCCTCGTCGCAGCTGCATGAGGACGAACAAATAGCCGGAGTGGATTGTCCTTGACCAGCCGCACCATTCCGTAGTGAAAACAACCGCAAAAATATCCAGATGACAAACACGCGCATGTTCTTCTTCTGTTCAGACTGAGCAAAATGGCTTTACGTGTTTCTCTTATAAGGACATGTAGGCCACTTTTCATGTGACTACTCTGTTGTGATGGCTTGTCCAAGAAGCTTGAATGCGTATTCTTGTTGATAGGTAGTCGACCACTTCAAGGATATAACATGTTAATGCATCAGTCCCACCAAACATATATCCTTAACTACCCCTGTCAAATCTGGGACATTTTCTTTACTCAAACAATGCGGTTTACCTTGCACTAAGTGTCCTCCTGTTCCTATTCATCCCGTGTGGAGTGTTGGTCCCATAAAAATAAGTAGCAACCGTCCACACAGACGACAAAATTGGCACCTTTTGCTTTTTCCGTTTTCGTTGTCCCATTAAATCAGAAAACCAGGCGGATCCGTGCGTGGACAAAATAAGAAGCCTCAATACAATTCTCCAACCGAAATGGGAAACACTTGGTGACTTATTTTAGCTATCGTTTCCCTCTCCTGATTTGTTTCCTGTAGAAAAACACAGTCAGCTTTCAGCCATTCCTCACGTTTCCTTCCTTTGCTCCCTGCCACCAGCAGCCCGCTTTTTCTTGCTCACTCGGTAAGCGCCCTGCCGGACAACCTGCCACACGATCTGCTGAATACAGTATGTTAATACTGACCTACATATTAATTATTTCACAACGTCACACTTTAGCTTTAGTAGGCAACATACTACAATTAATACCTTTGTAATTGTGTAACAATTAATTGAAATMATCAATTCATTTCCACCTCAGTCCTTTCTTTGAGTGTGGTACAATGTCAGGTTAGTCCTTTGGTTGTAATTGGTCAATATCTGATATAATGGTAGGCTTACCATTCTTGTTTTAGTGAATTCCAACTGACTGAAATGTAGTTATTATTAGATAGGCCTAATTGTCAGGTTATTATCATTTTACAATATGCTTTCTACCAATAATACTGTAGGCCTAAAATAAAGTGTAACRGGACAGTTTCTTCAACAACTACATGCTACATGCCAGATGAAACTTGTTAGTTAGCCTTTTCAGGTCAGATGTTATTTGTTTGATTACATAATACTTTGTGTGGGTCCTGTGATTTGTTGAGTTGGAACTTGGGGCATGCACCCTTTTCTATATCTTTTTAAAAATTGAACCTTTATTTAACTAGGAAAGTCAGTTAAGAACAAATTGTTATTTACAATGACGGCCTACRGCGGCCAAACCCTCCTCTAATCCGGACGACGCTGGGCCAATTGTGCGCCGCCCTATGGGACTCCCGATCATGGCCGGTTGTGATACACCCCGGGATCGAACCTGGGTCTGTAGTGAAGCCTCTAGCACTGCGATGCAGTGCCTTAGACTGCTGCGCCACTCAGGATTTCTGCTTGACTCCTGCCTCCAACCAGGGGGAATGTGAAAGTGTGACAACAATCCAGCCAGTAGAGTAGATACTTCTCTCTCAATGGTTTAAGAGTTGCTGTGCTAAATAGGACTCTATCTTCACCAACCGGGTGGCGGGCAAGGTACTTTGTTACTTGTCCATTGCTCCCTCCTCCAAGCGTGGCTCTTCTCTGTGGTTGGGCAGGCAATCCTCTGTGACTTGTGTCAAAGCCTCTGCCGCAGAGGTGACCAGTGCGAGTTCCCCAGAGGCATGCAGACCTACAGCGGGTGCTGTCCAAGGTGCCATTCAGCCTGTTCAACATACAAATATATGGATAGTGTATGATATCGAAGTGAATAGTGTATGATATCATTAAGAAACGTTGTAGAACCAGCCATCTCTCCAAACTGATCAATATGTTGCTCAACAAAATATTAAGAATTCTGTCTTTTCAATTGAAGTTTCTCTTACATCAAAGAGTCATGGCATTGTGGAGTCGGTTAATGTAGTGTTTTCAGAAAGCCATACATTTTTTCAAGCACCAACATGATACTCACAACAATGTCATCCAATTAGTTCTAACTGTTAGTAGTGCACATGATGGTGACATACTTATAACATACAACATACATTCCGCCACTGTGTGTGAACGCAACAGCAGCCAAGTTTGTGCAGATGGAGAGGAAGATCCTGCAAGGTTGTCAGTTTTCATGTAAATTATATTTGCATAATTTTGCAAGTGAAAGGAGCAAAGGCACTTGTTATGATAGATTGTTTGAGAAGGAAATTGTCCAAACAGAAGCACATTAACAAAGCAATCTATGTAACATAGCAGGTTTATCAAAGCATTGGTGGACGTACATAATGGGCAGAGGTTACAAATGTGTTTTTAAGTGACACATTTTACAAGTTTTGGATCCCTTGATGTTAAATGGAGTATGTAATACATTATTAGATTGTCACATATACCAATGCACCCTACCTATGGATCTGTTATGTCCCCTTCTATACAACCTTTATAGAGTATGACATAAGTTTTAAGATGAGTAAAAACCTTTTGCACGCTATATAAAGCCTTTATACGGGGAGGGGGGTGTAGATCAGCTTTAATATTCCAGATAGATTTGGCATTTATAATCCCCCTTATTTGTTTATTCCTGTCACGTTCTGACCTTTATTTTCCTTTGTTTTGTCTTTAGTTAGTATGGTCAGGGCGTGAGTTGGGGTGGGCAGTCTATGTTATGTGTTTCTATGTTTAGGTTTGTATTTTGGCCTAATATGGTTCTCAATCAGAGGCAGATGTTTTGCATTGTCTCTGATTGGGAACCATATTTAGGTTGCCTGTTTTCACTGTTGGTTTGTGGGTGTTTGTCTTCCGTGTCAGTGTTTGTGCCACACGGGACTGTTGTTCGGTTAGATTCTCTTTGTTATTTTGTATTTAGTGTTCAGTTTTTTTATAATAAAATATGGACACTTACCACTCTGCGTTTTGGTCCGATCCCTGCTACACCTCCTCTTCAGACGAAGAGGAGGAAATCAGCCGTTACAATTCCCCCTTCCCCTCCCATCCCCCCTCCCCACCCCTCCCCTGATTGGGGTTAGCTAACAATACGTCATCTACTGCAACTTACAGTGATTATAACTGTAGTTAACTAATTATACAGTTGAAGTCGGGAGTTTACATACACCTTAGCTAAATACATTTAAACTCAGTTTTTCACAATAACTGACATTTAATCCTAGTAAAAATTCCCTGTCTTAGGTCAGTTAGGATCACCACTGTCACGTTCGTCGAAGTGAGGAGACCAAGGCGCAGCGTGATGTGAATACATTCTTTTTTAATGAACGAATGAACCACTAAACAAACTAACAAAAACAACAAAACGAACGTGAAGCTATGAACGACTAGCACCCAAAGGTGCGGACTCATACGAAACCTGAACCTATAGGGGAGGGTCTGGGTGGGCATTTCACTGTGGTGGCGGTGGACGCTTCGTGCCATGTCTCACACTTGGAGGCTTCTTGCCATGGATCATCACTGGAGGCTTCGTGGCATTGATCATCACTGGAGGCTTCGTGCCATGGATCACCACTGGAGGCTTCTTGCCATGGATCATCACTGGAGGCTTCGTGCCATGGATCATCGACGGAGGCTTCGTGCATGGATCCACCATGGAGGCTTCTTGCCATGATCATCACTAGGAAGGGCCTTCGTGCCATGGATCACCCACTGGAGGCTTCTTGCCATGGATTCATCACTGGAGGCTTCCTGCCATGGGTCATCGACTGGAGTGTTTCGTGCCATGCTGTGATCGATCACTAGAGGCTTCTTTGCCACTGGATCACCCTGAGGCTTCTTGCCATGGATCATCACTGGCGTGGAGAGACACACAGGAGGCCTGGCTCTGGGAGCAGGCACAGGACTCACCAGGCTGGGGAGACATGCAGGAGGATTAGTTCTTAGCACAGGCACAGGACTCACCAGGCTGGGGAGACATGCAGGAAGCCTTGTCCTTGGCCGGGGCACCGGATACACTGGGCCGTGGAGGCGCACTGGAGGTCTCGAGCTAAGAGCCTGCACAACCCGTCCTGGCTGGATGGTGACTTTGGCCCTGCACGTGCGGGGCGCAGGCACAGGACGCACTGGGCTGTGCAGACGCACTGGAGACACAGTGCGCAGAGCCGGCGCAGGATATCCTGGGCCGTAGAGACGTACTGGAGGTCTGGAGAGCAGGGCTGGCACAATCCTTCCTGGCTGGATGCTCACCCTAGCCCGGCCGATGCGAGGAGCTGCGATGTAGCGTACCGGCTGTGAACGCGCACTGGAGACACCGTGCGCTCCACCGCATAACAGTGTGCCTGACCAGTACGACGCTCCACCCGGTAAGCACGGGGAGTTGGCTCAGGTCTACAATCTGACTGAGCCAAACTCCTCGTGTGCCCCCCTCTAAAAAAAATTGGGGGCTGCCTCTCGTGCCTGCTCCGCTGTGCCACCTCCTCAGGACGGCGATGTTCTCTCGTCTGTCCCCAGGGTCCCTTGCCTTCCAGGATTTCCTACCATGTCCAACTCTCCAGGTAACCACGCTGCTTGGTCCTCTTTTGGTGAGTAGTTCTGTCACGTTCGTCGTAGTGAGGAGACCAAGGCGCAGCGTGATGTGAATACATTATTTTTTAATGAACGAATGAACCACTAAACAAACTAACAAAAACAACGTGAAGCTATAAACGACTAGTGCTGACATGCAACTACACATAGACAACTACCCACACAGACAGGTAGGAAAAGGCAACCTAAGTATGGTTCTCAATCAGAGACAACGATAGACAGCGGCCTCTGATTGAGAACCACACCCGGCCAAACACACAGAAATACAAATCATAGAAAAAAGAACATAGAATGCCAACCCAAATCACACTCGGACCAAACCAAAATAGAGACATAAAAAACTCTCTACGGTCAGGGCGTGACAACCACTTTATTTTAAGAATGTGAAATAATAGTAGAGGGAAGGAATTATTTCAGCTTTTATTTCTTTCATCACATTCCCAGTGGGTCAGAAGTGTACTTACACTCAATTAGTATTTGGTAGCATGACCTTTAAATTGTTTAACTTGGGTCAAATGTTTCGGGTAGCCTTCCACAAGCTTCCCACAATAAGTTGGGTGAATTTTGGCCCATTCCTCCTGACAGAGCTGGTGTAACTGAGTCAGGTTTGTAGGCCTCCTTGCTCGCACACACTTTTTCAGTTCTGCCCACAAATGTTCTATAGGATTGAGGTCAGGGCTTTGTGATAGCCACTCCAATGCCTTGACTTTGTTATGCTTAAGCCATTTTGCCACCACTTTGAAAGTATGCCTGGGGTCATTGTCCATTTGGAAGACCCATTTGTGACCAAGCTTTAACTTCCGACTGATGTCTTGAGATGTTGCTTCAATATATCCACTAATTTCCTGCCTCATGATGCCATCTATTTTGTGAGTGCACCAGTCTCTCCTGCAGCAAAGCACCCCACAACATGATGCTGCCACCCCCATGCTTCACGGTTGGGATGGTGTTCTTCGGCAAGCAAGCATCCCCCTTTTTCCTCCAAACAACAATGGTCATTATGGCCAAACAGTTCTATTTTTGTTTCATCAGACCAGAGGACATTTCTCCAAAAAGTTTGATCTTCGTCCCCATGTGCAGTTGCTAACCGTTAGTCTGGCTTTTTTATGGTGGTTTTGGAGCAGTGGCTTCTTCCTTGCTGAGCAGCCTTTCAGGTTATGTCGATTATAGGACTCGTTTTACGTGGATATAGATACTTTGTACCTGTTTCCTCCAGCATCTTCACAAGGTCCTTTGCTGTTGTTCTGGGATTGATTTGCACTTTTCGCACCAAAGAACGTTCATCTCTAGGAGACAGAACACGTCTCCTTCCTGAGCGGTATGACGGCTGCGTGGCCCCATGGTGTTTATACTTGCGTACTATTGTTTGTACAGATGAACGTGGTACCTTCAGGCATTTGGAAATTGCTCTTGGCTGATTTCTTTTGATTTTCCCATGATGTCAAGGAAAGAGGCACTAAGTTTGAAGGTAGGCCTAGAAATACATCCACAGGTACACCTCCAATTGACTCAAATGATATCAATTAGCCTATCAGACATTTCTAAAGCCATTACATAATTTTCTGGAATTTTCCAAGCTGTTTAAAGGCACAGTCAACTTTGTGTACGTAAACTTCTGACTCACTGTAATTGTGATACAGTGTATTATAAGTGAAATAATCTGTCTGTAAACAATTGTTGGAAAAATTACTTGTGTCATGCACAAAGTAGATGTCCTAACCGACTTGCCAAAACTATAGTTTGTTAACAAGACATTTTTGGAGTGGTTGAAAAATTAGTATTAATGACTCCAACATAAGTGTATGTCAACTACCGACTTCAACTGTACATATATTCCTAATTTCCTTTCTGCAAGTGCTGGATTTTCACCAACAGTGGACAATCCACCATTCTTATCTTAATTCCATCCCTCCGATGTCCACAGATTAACTCATCTTTCCCAGTATAACACCATTTTGCTATTTCCTTTTGCAATACATCCCTCCATTTTACTGTAATATCTTACAAGTGGCAGAGAGACTAATTCCTACATTTCTTCTTTAAGTAATTGCCTCTTCCAATTTTGTGGCAGAGCTGCGATGAGTTGGTTATCATTTTGTATTGAGCATACACCTCCTTACACTGTTGTTAGTTGCTTGTGTGACAATTTTACCATCATTGTTTACAATGTCCTTCCTTGTAAATGTTTTCAAATAATAGTTTTTTTTTCTATATCAGTACATTGGAGTTTTGCTGTAATATTTGATCTACCTTTTCTGGAGGATGACATTTAAATTGCAGCTAACTCTATTTGGCTTTATTTAAAAAGGAAGACACTTTAAATAGGATTACACTGTCAATCCACCAAAAATGTGCAGTTTTAATCTGCAAAAAGGCAAAGAGCCCCCTCTTAAACATATGATGTGCCTTTCTTAGTAGCCTGCTGGAAAACCAGTTTGGATTGAGAGTTTCTGTATGTGCCTTAATATTAAAAACATTTAGCCCTCCACACTTATGCTCTTACAATCACAACAGTGCAGTCAGAAAGTATTCACTTTTTCCACATTTTGTTGTGTTACAGCCTGAATTTAAAATGGATTACATTGAGATTTTGTGTCACTACAAACAATACCCCATAATGTCAAAGTGGAGTTATGGTTTTAGATTTATACAAATAAATAAAAATGAAAAGCTGAAATGTCTTGAGTAATAACAAGTCACATAATAAGTTGCATTGACCTATTCTGTGTGCAATAATAGTGTTTATCATGATTTTTGAATAACTACCTAATTTTTGTAACCCACACATACAATTATCTATAAAGTCCTTCAGTCGAGCAGTGAATTTCAAACACAGATTCATCCACTAAGACCAGGGACGTTTTCCAATGACTTGCAAAGAAGGGCACTTATTGGTAGATGGGTCAAAAGCAGAAATTTAATATCCCTTTGATCATAGTGAAGTGTTTCATTAAACTTGGTGTATCAATACACCCAGTCACTACAACGATGCAGGTCTCCTTCCTAACTCAGTTTCTGAAGAGGAAGGAAACCGCTCATGGATTTCACCATGAGGCCAATGTGTCACGTTCCTGACCTGTTTTCCTTTTTCTTGTATTTATTTAGTTGGTCAGGGCGTGAGTTGGGTGGGTTTGTCTATGTGGTATTTTCTATGTTGGGATGTTTGTGTCCGGCCGGGTATGATTCTCAATCAGAGACAGCTGTCAATCGTTGTCCCTGATTGAGAATCATACTTAGGCAGCCTGGGTTTCACTTGTGTTTTGTGGGTGTTTGTCTTCCGTGTTGTCGTTGTGCCACACGGGACTGTTTGTCGGTTTTCCATTTGTTATTTTGTTTCATTATAGTGTTCAGTTCGATGCTAATAAATTATGGACACTAACCACTCCGCGTATTGGTCCGATCCTTCTCGCCTCTCCTCGTCCGAGGAGGAGGAATTAGAAAGCCGTGACACAATGGTGACTTTAAAACTATTTACAGAGTTTAATGGCTGTGATATGAGAAAACTGAGAATGGATTAACAACACTGTAGTTACTCCACAATACTAACCTAATTGACAGAGTGAAAAGAAGGAGGACTGTACAGAATAAAAAATATCCCTAAACATGCATCCTGTTTGCAACAAAGCACTGAAGTAATATTGCAAAACAAATTGTCAAAGCAATGAACTTTTTGTCCTGATTACAAAGTGTTATGTTTGGGGCAAATCCAATACAAAACATTACAACCATCCATATTTTCAAGCATAGTGGTGGCTGCATCATTTCATGACATGGCTTGTAGTCGTTAAGGTTTTTCAGGATAAAAATAAACAAAATGGAGCTAAGCACAGGCAAAATCCTAGAGGAAAACCTGATTCAGTTTTCCAACAGACACTGAGAGACTCCCGAGTGGCACAGCGGTCTAAGGCACGGCATCTCAATGCCAGAGGCGTCACTACAGACCCTTGTTCAATTCCAGGCTGTATCACAACCGGACGTGATTGGGAGTCACATAGGGCGGCGCACAATTAGCCCAGCGTCGTTAGGGTTTGGCTGGGGTAGGCTGTCATTGTAAATAAGAATTTGTTCTTAAGTGACTTGCCTAGTTAAATAAAAATGTATCTTTTAGCATTACAATAACCTAAAACACAAGGCGAAATATACACTGGAGTAGCTTACCAAGACAACATTGAATATCGTCGAGTTACAGTTTTGAGAATCTATGGCAAGACTTGAAAATAGTTGTCTAGCAATGATCAACAACCAATTTGACAGAGCTTGAAGAATTTTGAAAAGAATAATGGGCAAATGTTGTACAATCCAGGTGTGCAAAGCTCTTAGAGACTTACCCAGAAAGACTCACAGCTGTAATCGCTACCAAAGGTGATTCTAACATGTATTGACTTAGGGGTGTGAATACTTATGTAAATGAGATCTTGTATTTCATTTTCAATAAATGTGCAAAAATGTCTAAAAACATGTTTTCACATTGTCTTATGGAGTATTGTGTGTAGAAGGTTGAGAAAAATAAATACATTTAATCAATTTTTAAGTCAAGCTGTAACACAACAAAATATGGAATAAGTCAAGGGGTATTAATATTTTCTGAAGGCACTGTACCTACTGCCAGTACAGTATAGGTTGTTGCCTGATTGGTTCCAGAGAATAAGAAAAAAATGAGCTAAAACATGAGTTAATCATCAGAAATAAGCATGAGTTAATCTGCCAAAATGAAGACAAAATGATGTGCAGACATATAATTATTATGATGTAGAAGAACAACTTACATGCAGTTGTTGTCAGCAGCAACCAAAAGAGATCCTCTGCCTCTGATAGTTCTGGGTTACTGCCAGACTGAGCAAAACATAGATAGTGTGTTAAAAGTAATGTAATGATTAACTAGTCTATTTAATTACCAAGACTTATGATACATAATTTCTTAGAAATAATGTAAACATACCTCCTCTCAGTCAGCAACAGTTTTCTAAACCTAAATTGACTCCACACTGAAACACTGAAATAAACATAACAATTAGCTTATTGCCCAGGCTGTCAGGCTGGGTCTCTATATCTAATTTGCAAATACCATAATAAAAAATAATGTTTATTTGAAAGATTCAGCTTTCTAGCTTGTAAAGTGGCAAATTAAAGAAGCCTATTTGTTCTGTTTAGCTAGCAATGTTAGCTAGCTAGCTTACAGTGCCTTGCAAAAGTATTCATCCCACTTGGCTATTTCCTATTTTGTTGCATTACAACCTGTAATTTAAATAGATTTTTATTTGGATTTCATGTAATGGCCATACACAAAATAGTCCAAATTGGTGAAGTGAAATGAAAAAAATGACTAAATAAAAAACATAAAAGTGGTGCGTACATATGTATTCACCCCTTTGCTATGAAGCCCCTAAATAAGATCTGGTGCAACCAATTACCTCCAGAAGTCACATAATCAGTCTAAGTGTCACATGATCTGTCACAGGATTTCATTATATATACTGTACACCTGTTCTGAAAGGTCCCAGAGTCTGAAACACCACTAAGTGTCACACCCTGGCCTTAGTTATCTTTGTTTTCATTATTATTTTAGTTAGGTCAGGGTGTGACATGGTGTAGTATGTGTTTTTGTATTGTCTAGGGTGTTGTATGGTTTAGGGGGTTAAGTAGAGTAGATGGTTTAGTGTTCAGTGTAGGTGTCTAGGAAAGTCTATGGTTGCCTGAATTGGTTCTCAATTAGAGACAGCTGGTTATTGTTGTCTCTGATTGGGAGCCATATTTAAGGCAGCCATAGGCTTTAGCTGGTTGTGGGTAATTGTCTATGTGTAGTGTTTGTGTCAGCACTATTTATATGTATAGCTTCACGGTCGTCAGTTTGTTATTTTGTTAGTTTGTGTATAGTTGTTCGTTTCTTGGTTTTTCTCTCTTCTTTAATAAAAGAAGATGTATTTTGCACACGCTGCGCCTTGGTCCAATCTCTCTCAAGAAGACGATTGTGACAGAATTACCCACACATCTAGGACCAAGCGGCGTGTCAAGCGGAACAGGACCCACCTACACAGGATTCATGGACATGGGAGAGATACTGGATGGTAAGGGACCTTGGGCACAACCGGGAGAATATCGCCTCCCTCGTGAAGAGCTGGAGGCAGCTAAAGCCGAGAGGAGGCGATATGAGGAGGCGGCACGGAAGCAAGGCTGGAAGCCCGTGAGTACAACCACAAAATTTATTGGGGGGGCCTTAAAGAGAGTGTGGCGAAGTCAGGTAGGAGACCTGCGCCTACTCCCTGTACTTACCGTGGAGAGCGAGAGTACGGGCAGACACCGTGTTACGCAGTAGAGCGCATGGTGTCTCCTGTACGCGTGCATAGCCCGGTTCGGTACATCAGCTCACGTATCGGCCGGCTAGATTGAGCGTTGAGCCGGATGTTCATGAAGCCGGCCCAACGCATCTGGTCACCAGTGCGTCTCCTCGGGCCGGCTTACATGGCACCAGCCTTACGCATGGTGTCCCCGGTTCGCCTACATACCCCGGTGCGGGTTATTCCACCTCCCCGCACTGGTCGGGCGACGGGGAGCATACAACCAGGTAAGGTTGGGCAGGCTCGGTGCTCAAGGGAGCCAGTACGCCTCACGGTCCGGTATTTCCGGCGCCACCTCCTCGCCCCAACCCGATACCACCAGTGCCTCCTCCACGCACTAGCCCTATGGTGCGTGTCTCCAGCCCTTTACCACCAGTGCCTACACCACGCAGCAAGCCTCCTGTGTGTCCCCAGAGTCCTGTGCGTCCTGTGCTGCTCCCCGCACAGCCCTGAGATGCGTGTCCCCAGTCCGGTACACCAGTTCCGGCACCACGCACTAGGCCTAATGTGCGCTCCCAGGGTCCAGCATGCCCTGTTCCTTCTCTCCCCGCACTAGCCTGAAGGTGCGTGTCTTAGCCCGGTACCTCCAGGTCCGGCACCACGCACCAGGCCTACAGTGCGTCTCAGCCGGCCAGAGTCTGCCGTCTGCCACACGGCGCCTGAACTGCCCGTCTGCCCAACGGCGCCTGAACTGTCCGTCTGCCAAGCGCCGAATGAACTGCCCGTCTGTACTGAGTCTTCAAAGCCGCCCGTCTGTACTGGACCTGCAAAGCCGCCCATCTGCCATGAGCCTTCAGAGCCGTTGCCAGACAAGGAGCCGCCAGAGCCTTCGCCAGACAGGAGCCGCCAGAGCCTTCCGCCAGACAGGAGCCGCCAGAGCCTTCCGCCAGACAGGAGCAGCCAGAGCCTTCTGCCAGACAGGAGCAGCCAGAGCCTTCGCCAGACAGGAGCAGCCAGAGGCCTTCCGCCAGACAGGATCAGCCAGACCTTCCGCCAGACAGGATCAGCCAGAGCCTTCCGCCAGACAGGATCAGCCAGAGCCTTTCCGCCAGACAGGATCAGCCAGATCCGTCAGCCAGCATGAGCAGCCAGATCTGTCAGCCAGCCATGAGCACCAGATCGTCAGCCAGCCATGAGCAGCCAGATCCGTCAGCCAGCCATGAGCAGCCAGATCCGTCAGCCAGCCATGAGCCAGCCAGATCCGTCCAGCCAGCCATGAGCAGCCAGTCCGTCAGCCAGCCATGAGCAGCCAGATCCGTCTGCCAGCCATGAGCCGTCCAGCCAGGATCCGCCAGAGCCGTCCAGCCAGGATCCGCCAGAGCCGGCCAGCCAGGATCCGCCAGAGCTGTCCAGCCAGGATCCGCCAGAGCCGTCCAGCCAGGATCCGCCAGAGCCGTCCAGCCAGGATCCGCCAGAGCCGTCCAGCCAGGATCCGCCAGAGCCAGCCAGCCAGGATCCGCCATTCAGTCCGGTGCTGCCCCTTAGTCCGGTGCTGCCCCTTAGTCCGGTGCTGCCCATCCCGGTGCTGCCCCTTATCCCGGTGCTGCCCCTTATCCGGTGCTGCCCCTTATCCCGTGCTTGCCCTTCCGCTGCCCTAGTCCGGTGCTGCCCTTAGTCCGGTGCTGCCTAGTCGTCGGTGCTGCCACTTAGTCCGTGCTGCCCCTTAATCCAGGGGTTAAGTTGGAGGGTGGTCATTTGGAGGAGGCTACGAAAGCGGGTAGTGACTATGGTGGGGTGGGGACCACGACCAGTACCAGAGCCGCCACCGTGGACAGACGCTCACCCAGACCCTCCCCTAGACTTTATGCTGGTGCGTCCGGAGTTCGCACCTTAAGGGGGGGGGTTATGTCCACCCTGGCCATAGTTATCTTTGTTTTCATTATTATTTTAGTTAGGTCAGGGTTGACATGGTGTAGTATGTGTTTTTGTATTGTAGGGTTGGTATGGTTTAGGGGGTTAAGTAAAGTAGATGGTTTAGTGTTCAGTGTAGGTGTCTAGGAAAGTCTATGGTTGCCTGAATTGGTTCTCAATTAGAGACAGCTGGTTATTGTTGTCTCTGATTGGGACCATATTTAAGGCAGCCATAGGCTTTAGCTGGTTGTGGGTAATTGCTCTATGTGTAGTGTTTGTGTCAGCACTATTTATATGTATAGCTTCACGGTCGTCAGTTTGTTATTTTGTTAGTTTGTGTATAGTTGTTCGTTTCTTTGGTTTTTCTCTCTTCTTTAATAAAAGAAGATGTATTTTGCACACGCTGCGCCTTGGTCCAATCTCTCTCAAGAAGACGATTGTGACACTAAGCAAGGGGCACCACCAAGCAAGCGGCACCATGAAGACCAAGGAGCTCTCCAAACGGGTCAGGGACAAAGTTGTGGAGAAGTACAGATCGGGGTTGGATTATAAAAAAATATCCGAAACTTTGAACAACCCACGGAGCACCATTAAATCAATTATTTAAAAAATTGAAAGAATATGGCACCACAACAAACCTGCCAAGAGAGTGCCGCCCACCAAAACTCATGGACCAGGCAACGGACCAGGCATTAATCAGAGAGGCAACAAAGAGACCAAAGATAACCCTGAAGGAGCTGTAAAGCTCCACAGCGGAGATTGGAGAATCTGTCCATAGGACCTACACTCCACAGAGCTGGGCATTATGGAAGAGTGGCCAGAAAAAAGCCATTGCTTAAAGAAAAAAATAAGCAAACACATTTGGTGTTCGCTAAAAGGCATGTGGGAGACTCCCCAAACATATGGAAGAAGGTACTCTGGTCAGATAAGACTAAAATGTAGCTTTTTGGCCATTAAGGAAAACGCTATGTTAGGCGCAAACCCAACACCTCTCATCCCCACAGTGAAGCATAGTGGTGGCAGCATCATGCTGTGGGGATGTTTTTCATCTGCAGGGACTGGGAAACTGGTCAGAATTGAAAGAATGATGGATGGCGCTAAATACAGGGAAATTCTTGAGGGAAACCTGTTTCAGTCTTCCAGAGATTTGACACTAGGACGGAGGTGTCACGCCCTGATCTGTTTCACCTGTTCCTGTTATTGTCTCCACCCCCTCCAGATGTCGCTTATTCTCCCCAGTGTATTTATCCCTGTGTTTCCTGTCTCTCTGTGACAGTTCATCTTGTATGTTAGTCAAGTCAACCAGCGTGTTTTTCCCGTACTCCTTTTGCTATTCTCTTTTTGCGGTCATGTGGAGGAACTCATGGCAGAGGTGAGAAAAGTTTTTGTGTCTCCGGTATTTGGGAGAAAGGCGGCCAGCAAACTGCTTGACTTACGTCAAAACTCCCGTAGTGTGGCAGACTATGCGGTGGACATTCGCACGTTGGCCGCTGAGAGTGCCTGGAATCCGGAGTCTCTTTTTGATACTTTTCTGCACGGATTATCTGAGGAGGTAAAGGATGAGCTAGCTGCTCCTTAACTGCAGGTGAAACTCGACTCTCTTATCGCCTTAACCATTAAAATTGATGGACGCCTAAGGGAACGCAAGAGTGAGAGGAGGTCTGGTCTCGGGCACACTCGTGCACCCAATATGGAACGTTCCCGATATATGGAATCCGGAAGTTCCCGAAGGCAGCTCTTCCGAGAGGAGTCGAAGTCACCCGAGCTCTCTCGTGAATCTATGACGGTTGAGTTGGATACTCCTGAGCCTATGCAGTTGGGAAGAGCTAGGCTATCAGTTTGGGAGCGCTCACGGAGGATGAATAATAACTGTTGTCTGTACTGTGGAGGGGCAGGACATTTTATAGCTACCTGCCTTATCAGGAAACCCTTGTCTCTAGTGGGTACCCGCACTGTAGTGAGTCAGACTGGGAGTTCCCTAATTCCCATCACCCACACACCCCTTTTTGCTCTTGTGCTGTGGGGAGACCATTCTAAGTCTCTCCGAGTGCTCATTGACTCTGGGGCTGATGAATGTCTTATGGATGCCACAATAGCTTCGGAGCTTGGTATTTCCACTCACCCTCTCTCTGTGCCCATGGATGCTAGGGCACTGGACGGCCGCGCTATAGGGGAAGTCAACCATAGTACTGTGCCCGTTCAATTATGGGTTTCTGGTAACCACAGTGAGACAATACAGTTACAATACACTTGTTTAGCAATGGCACCATCCTTAGTGTTTAGCAATGGCACCGTCCTTATGATTGTGCCATTGATCTTCTCCCAGGCACTACACCACCTCGGGTCGGTTGTACTCTCTGTCCGGACCAGAGACCATTGCTATGGAGGAGTACATAGAAGAGTCTCTGGCCACTGGGGCCGTCCGTCCTTCTGCATCTCCTGCTGGCGCAGGGTTTTTCTTTCTGGAGAAGAAGGACAAGACCCTGCGCCCGTGCATTGACTACCGGGGACTTAACGATATCACTGTCAAAAATCTTTACCCCTTACCTCTCCTCTCCTCTGTAGTTGGAACCTCTCCAGGGGGCTACCATGTTTTCCAAGTTGGACCTTCGGAATGCCTACCACCTGGTTCGGATACGCATGGGGGATGAGTGGAAGACAGCCTTCAACACAGCCAGTGGACATTATGAGTACCAGGTCATGCCATTTGGACTCACCAACTCGCTGTCTTCCAGGCTTTGGTCAATGATGTGCTTCGGGACATGCTAAATCGGTTTGTGTTTGTCTACCTGGACGAAATCCTGTTTTTTCCCGATCTGCCCAAGAACATGTACTCCATGTCAAACAGGTCCTTCAGTGCCTCCTGGAGTACCAATTGTTCGTGAAAGCCGAGAAGTGTGAGTTCCACCGCTCTTCTATCACCTTTCTGGGATATGTCATTGCGGAGGGCAATGTTCAAATGGATCCTGGAAAGGTGAAAGCAGTGGTGGATTGACCTCAACCAACATCCAGGGTGCAGTTACAACAGTTTCTTGGTTTTGCAAACTTCTACCGCCATTTCATTCGGGATTACAGCACCCTGGCGGCCCCCCTCTCGGCACTCACCTCCCCTAAGGTACCGTTCAAATGGTCTCCAGCTGTCGACAAAGCCTTTTTGGACCTGAAGCATCGGTTCACAACCGCACCCATCCTCCTCCATCCAGACCCCTCGCGTCAATTTGTGGTGGAAGTGGATGCTTCCGGTGTTGGAATGGGGGCCATCCTGTCCCAGCGATCTGCCCAGGACGAGAAGCTTCATCCCTGTGCTTTCCTGTCCCATCGTCTCAATCCTGTTGAGAGGAACTACGATGTTGGCAACCAAGAACTCCTGCCGGTGAAGATGGCGTTTGAGGAGTGGAGGCACTGGCTGGAAGGAGCAGAACAGCCATTCCTGGTCTGGACCGACCATAATAACTTGGAATATCTCCATTCAGCCAAGCGCCTCAACTCAAGGCAGGTCCAGTGGGCCCTCCTGTTTACCAGATTCAACTTTACCATTTTCTACCGTCCTGGGTCTAAAAATGTGAAGCCTGATGTTCTCTCCCGCCTATGCAGTTCCTCTGCCACACCCTCGACTTCCGAAACCATTCTCCCTACCTCATGCCTTACTGCCACTGTGGATTGGGGTATTGAGAAACTGGTTCGCGAGGCGCAACACTCCCAAATTGGACCTGAAGGGGGCCCGGCTAACCGGCTGTTTGTCCCTAACCCAGGACTCATTCCTCCAGGCTGACCTGTTATCCAGGGTCCRGTTGTACATTAGCCTTCCTTCGACAACGTTTTTGGTGGCCCACAATGATCCCTGATGTCTCTGCCTTCGTCACCGCATGCACTGTGTGTGCTCACAACAAGACTTCACGGCAAGCTCCTTCTGGCCTCCTGCAGCCACTACCGGTTCCTCATCGTCCCTGGTCTCATATATCTCTGGACTTTGTCACTGGGCTCCCTCCGTCTGATGGTAACACTATCATTCTGACGGTAGTCGATTAGTTCTCCAAGGCCGCCCATTTCATCCATCTCACCAAACCACCTTCTGCCAAGGAGTCGGTCCAGCTTATTGTGCAGCATGCCTTCCGGATCCATGGACTCCCGGTAGACATGGTCTCCGATCGGGGTCCTCAGTTCTCGTCTCAGTTCTGGAAGGCATTCTGCACCCTTATTGGGTCGTCGGCCAGCCTGTCATCCGGATTCCATCCCCAAACTAACGGTCAGTCGGAGCGAGCCAATCAAGGCCTCTTTAAGGTGCCTGGTCTCAACCAACCCCACTACCTGGAGCCGTCAACTGGTCTGGGTGGAGTATGCTCGGAACACTCTTCCCAGTTCTGCCACGGGACTCTCCCCTTTCAAGTGCTCCATGGGGTATCAGCCTCCACTCTTCCCTGAACAAGAGCAGGAGGTCAGCGTACCCTCGGCCCAGATTTTGTCCGCCACTGTCGACGTACCTGGAGAAGAGCCAGGGCGGCTATTCTCAAGACCAACTCCAGGTATTGTTGACAAGCGGACCGTCGCCGGACCCTAGCTCCCTGCTACCGCATTGGACAGAGGGCATTCCACTTGGGATCTGTCCCGCAAGCTGTCTCCCCGGTTCATTGGTCCTTTTCCCATCTCCAGAGTCCTGAGTTCCACTGCTGTCCGTCTTGTGTTACCCCGTACCCTCCGTATTCACCCTACCTTCCATGTGTCTAGGATTAAGCCCGTGTCTCACTGTCCTTTGTCTTCTGTCTCCAGGCCCATCCCTCCCCCCGGGTTATCAGTGGCCAGCCAGCGTATACGGTGAGATGCCTCCTGAAGGTTTGACCACAGGGCAGGGGTTTCCAGTACCTGGTTGACTGGGAGGGTTATGGCCCGGAGGAGAGGTGCTGGGTTCCTGCTAAAGACATCTTGGACCCAGCCCTCATCGCTGATTTCCACCGCCTGGTGAATACTTTTGCAAGCCATTGTACAAACGTAAATTCTAAGATCGTTTAAACTTTATTTATCTGGCCTATAGTTTATCATATGACTTTGGCTTCATATATTTGAATTAAATAATCAACTTTGCTTACCTTAATACATTGAAAAATAATGGGCTTATTGGTAGACTATTTGCAAGTTGGTTCATCCACCGTCCTCTTACATCATCAGGCTGGAATGGCAGTTGGTTTTTGATACCGGAATGACAGTTCAATTTTTAATTGACCAAAGGGTTCTATATAGAACCCCTTTTTTTGTTTGTTGCTAAGAGTGTATTTTATTAAACACATTTCCTCTTGATTCTAGCTAGCATTTGGTTTGCAACAGCAGAGGTTTGTATGAACCTTGCTGTTTGCCACTCAAACCTCGGCAACAAAATATGTTGCAAAATATGAATTGGATCTTCCCCATGCCATAGAGAGCTAACGAGTTGGACATCAGCTTGCCATTTTTCTGACCAGGCGAAATCATGCAGCAGAATCATTAACCTCTACTTAATCACCCTCCCGGATCCGGGATCCTCCTCATCAGAAACGCTGACTAGCATAGCCTAGCCTAGCGCCACAGGGAATATCAAATAATATAATTTCATGAAATCACAAGTCCAATACAGCAAATGAAAGATAAACATCTTGTGAATCCAGCCAACATTTCCGATTTTTTAAATGTTTTACAGCGAAAACACAACATATATTTATGTTAGCTCACCACAATAGCGCAACACACAACGCCATTTTTTCACCGCAAAGATAGCTTTCACAAAACCCACAAATAGAGATAAAATTAATCACTAACCTTTGAACAACTTCATCAGATGACAGTCTTATGGCGTCCCCATAAGACACTTTGAATAACCCGTTTTCCCTATGTTTTCAGGCGTAGCCGGTCCAAGCGTATACCCCTCCGCTCAGGGCTTTGTCCTCACGTTGGAGCGCACCTGAGGGAGGGTCAGGTTGCACTTGCTTTGCGTTTACAGGGCGCAGACTATGTGAGAGCGCCAATAAACGTAGGATAATAAGGAAGTTCCTAGGTATTTTGTCCGCGGTACAGAAGATGTGGCTTTCCACTCGCAAACCTCCCGTTAGCTACAAGCTTCTCCGCAAGTATGATACCGCGGTTCATTGGTCCTTCGTGTCCTCTCAGGTCGTCAATCCTGTCGCTGTGCGACTGCTTCTTCCCGCGACATCTTCGTCCGTCCACCCTGTCTTCATGTCTCCTGTGTCAAGCCTTTCTTCGCGCCCCCGTTCGTCCTCCCCCCCCCCCCCGTCCTGTCCGAGGGCGCACCTATTTACAAGGGTACGGAAGATCATGATACGTCTTCGGGACGTGGTCACCAGTACTTAGTGGATTGGGGAGGGTTACGGTCCTGAGAGGAGGAGTTGTGGGTTCCATCTCTGGGACGTGCTGGACCGTTCGTTGATTGATGATTTCCTCCGTTGCCGCCAGGGTTCCTCCTCGAGTGCGCCAGGAGGCGCTTGGTGAGTGGGGGGTACTGTCATGTTTTGTCATTTATTTTCATGTCTTGTCCCTGTGCTTCCCTCTGCTGGTCTTATTAGGTTCTTTCCCTCTTTCCTTCTCTCTCTCTCCTCCCCTCTCTCCCTCTCCCGCTCCTCTCTCTATCGTTCCGTTCCTGCTCCCAGCTGTTCTCA
>NC_036850.1:19253411-19277819 GCF_002910315.2 Salvelinus sp. IW2-2015
ACATCATGTTATCAATACATTTATGTTTTGTTCGAAAATGTGCATATTTATAGGTATATCGTAGTTTTACATTGCAGCCATAGTCACAAATGGCACCAAAACACGCCAGAATAATTACAGAGAGCAACGTGAAATAATATAAATACTCATCATAAAAACTTTATGAAAAAATACATGTTGTAACAGCAAATGAAAGATAAACATCTTGTGAATCCAGCCAATATTTCCGATTTTTTAAGTGTTTTACAGCGAAAACACAACATATGTTAGCTCACCACAATAGCCAAAAACACAACGCATTTTTTCACCGTAAAGATAGCTTTCACAAAACCACAAATAGAGATAAAATGAATCACTAACCTTTGAACAACTTCATCAGATGACAGTCTTATGACATCATGTTATACAATACATTTATGTTTTGTTCGAAAATGGGCATATTTATAGTACAAAATCTGGGTTTTACAACGCAGCCATCGTCACAAATAGCACCAAAATGTCCGGAGACATTTTAGACAACGACGTAATCTAACAGAAAAACTCATCATAAACTTTGCTGAAAAATACATGTTGTACAGCAAATGAAAGATACACTGGTTCTTAATGCAACCGCTGCGTTAGATTTAAAAAAATTACTTTAGTACAAAGCACAGCATACAATAATCTGAGACAGCGCTCAGCCATTCTCCACATGTTGGAGTCCAAAGAGTCCACAAAAATACGAAAATAACATCATAAATATTCCCTTACCTTTGATGAACTTTCATCAGAATGCAGTGCCAGGTGTCCTGAGTTCCTGTCATGTTTTGTCATTTATTTTCATGTCTTGTCCCTGTGCTTCCCTCTGCTGGTCTTATTAGGTTCTTTCCCTCTTTCTCTCTCTCTCCTCTCCTCCTCCTCTCTCCCTCTCCGCTCCTCTCTCTCTATCGTTCCGTTCCTGCTCCAGCTGTTTTCTCATTCTCCTAACGACCTCATTTACTCTTTCACACCTGTCCCTCTATTTTGCCCTCTGATTAGAGTCCCTATTTCTCCCTTTTTCCCGCCTGTCCTTGTGTCGGATTCTTGTCTGATGTTTGTTCCTGTCCTGCGTCCTTGTTTCGGGCCCTGTCGCTTGCTTTTTTGCCTGGAATAAAGACTCTGTTTTCTTTAAGTCGCTTTTGGTCCGCATTAATCAGCATAACAGAAGAATCCGACCAAGAATGGACCCAGCGACTACGGATTCTCGCAACACTGCCGTCGAGTTCCAGGAAGCAATGCTCGGCAGACACGAGCAGGAATTGTTTGCTGCTCGTCATGCCGTTGAAACCCTGGCCGTCAGGTCTCCGATCTGCTCTGGACAGTTTCAGAGTCTTCGTCTCGTGCCACCAGTACTTCCTGTCTTCCAAGTCTCCGGAACCTAGGGTTAATACCCCCTTGGTTACTCTGGGCAGCCCACTGAGTGTGCTCCTTTCTCACCAGTGTGTATTGTGTTCTCTCTCCAGCCCAACACGTACTCAAGAGAGAGAGCTCGGATCGTTACGTAATATCACTCCTTACTGGTCGGCTCGGGAGTGGGGCCACAGCCATCTGGGAGGCAAGGGCTGAGTGTTCTATCGATTATCTGAACTTTAAAGAGGAGATGATACGGGTTTTTGATCGTTCAGTTTTTGGGAAGAGAGGCTTCCAGGTCCTGGCTTCCCTATGTCAAGGTGATCGATCCTCTAAACGGATTACTCTATAGAGTTTCGCAACTCTTGCTGCCTCCAGTACTGGAACGAGCCGGCGTTGCTCGCTTGTTTCTGGAGGACTCCACGCTGAGGTTAAGGATGAGATTCCTCCCGGGAGGTTCCTTCCAGCGTGGACTCTTGATTGCACTCGCCATCGCGTATAGAACGACGGGTAGATCTTCGTCACCGAGCTCGTGGAGGAGAGCTCGCGTTAACGGTGTTTCCCCTCTCCGCATCCTCAAACATCTCCTCCCCCGCTCAGAGACTGAGCCCATGCAGTGGGAAAGGTATTCCGCATCTCGACTAAGGAGAGGGAACGAGAATCACACCGCCTTGCCTCTATTGCGTTCTGCTGGACATTTTGTCATGTCATGTCCAGTAAAAGGCCAGAGCTCATCAGTAAGCGGAGGCTTACTGGTGAGCGCTACTACTCAAGTCTCTCCATCAGATCTGTACTACCTTGTCGTCCATCTACGCTGGACCGGTTAGGCTGCTTCCTGCAGTGCCTTGATAGACTCTGGGGCTGAGGTTGTTTTATGGACGAAGCATGGGCCGGAAACATGACATCTCGTCTCAGACAGTTAGAGAAATCCCACCGCCCATGTTCGCCTTAGATGGTAGTCCTCTTCCCAGTATCAGATGTGAACACTACCTTTAACCCTCACAGTATCTGTAATCACAGTGAGACTATTTCATTTTTGATTTTTCGTTCACCTTTTACACATGTTGTTTGGTCATCCCTGGCTAGTATGTCATAATCCTTCTATTAATTGGACTAGTATTCTATCTATCCTGAACTTTCTTGTCAGGAAGTGTTAATGTCTGCTATCCTCCTGTTTCTCGTCCCCTCTACTCAGGAGGAACCTGGTGATTGACAGGAGTGCGAGGAATATCATGATCTGCGCACGTCTTCAGTCGGTCCAGAGCCAACTCCCTTCCTCCTCACGGTCGTTGATTGTTGTATTGATCTCCTTCCGGGACCACTCCCCCTCGGGTAGACTATACTCTCTGTCGGCTCCCGAACGTAAGGCTCTCGAGGATTATCTGTCTGTTCTCTCGACGCCGGTACCGTGGTGCCTTCTTCCTCTCCCGCCGGAGCGGGTTTTCTTTGTTAAGAAGAAGGACGGTACTCTGCGCCCCTGCGTGGATTATCGAGGGCTGAATGACATAACAGGTTAAGAAATCGTTATCCGCTTCCCCTTATGTCGTCAGCCTCGAGATTTTTGCAGGGAGCCAGTTCTTTACTAAGTTGGACCTTCGTAACGCTTACCATCTCGTACGCATCAGAGGGGGGGACGAGTGAAAGACAGCGTTTAACACTCCGTTAGGCATTTTGAATACCGGGTTTTGCCGTTCGGTCTCGCAAATGCTCCAGCTGTATTTCAGGCATTAGTTAATGATGTAACTGAGAGACATGCTGAACATCTTTGTTTTCGTTTACCTTGACGATATCCTGATTTTTTCACCGTCTCTCGAGATTCATGTTCAGCACGTTCGACGTGTACTCCAGCGCCTTTTAGAGAATTGTCTCTACGTGAAGCTGAGAAGTGCGCCTTTCATGTCCTCCTCTGTCACATTTCTCGGTTCTTTTATTCCGCTGAAGGCATTCAGATGGATCCCGCTTAAGGTCCAGGCTGTCAGCGATTGGCCCGTTCCTAAGTCACGTGTCGAGTTGCAGCGCTTTCTCGGTTTCGCTAATTTCTATCGGCGTTTCATTCGTAATTTCGGTCAGTGGCTGCCCTCTCACAGCTCTGACTTCTGTCAAGTCTTGCTTAAGTGGTCCGGTTCCGCCCAGAGGACTTTTGATCTCCTCAAGAAGCGTTTTACATCGCCCCTATCCTTGTTACTCCTGACGTCACTAAACAATTCATTTTCTCCTAACGACCTCATTTACTCTTTCACACCTGTCCCCTATTTTGCCCTCTGATTAGAGTCCCTATTTCTCCCTCTGTTTTCCGCTCCTGTCCTTGTCGGATTCTTGTTTGATGTTTGCTGTCCTGCGTCCTTGTTCCGCCCTGTCGTGTTTTTGCCTGGAATAAAGACTCTGTTTCTTTAAGTCGCTTTTGGGTCCGCATTAATCAGCATAACAGTTCCACAATAAATCGTTGTTTTGTTTTAGAATGTCCATTTCTTCTGTCGAATTAGCAACTTTGGCTAGCATAGTGGAGCGCACATGTCCATGAACGTTTGGCGCATGGAACGAAAAATTCCAAAAGTCATAATAAAAGTCGAATAAACTGGTCAAACTCAGTTGAAAATCCATCTTTAGGATGTTTTTCTCATATGTATCCAATAACGTCCCAGACTAAGCATTTATTCGTGTCTACCTAACGCATTGCAGAAAAAGATATGGTGCTCCCTGGTGCGCAGCAAAATACTGCCAATATGGCTGACCTGTCACTCCAAAAGCTCTCATTCGGTCCCACATCAGGCTAGACACCTCATTCAATGTTCTACTGCCTGTTGACATCTAGTGGAAGGCGTATGAAGTGCATACATATCCATAAATAAAAGGCACTTGAATAGGAGCAGCCCTTCACAGAGACCCATTTCAGAATTTTCACTTCCTGTTTGGAAATTTGCCTGCCAAATGAGTTCTGTTTTACTCACAGATATAATTCAAACAGTTTTAGAAACTTCAGAGTGTTTTCTATCCAATAGTAATAATAATATGCATATCATATGATCTAGAACAGAGTACGAGGCCGTTTAATTTGGGCACTATTTTTTCCCAAAGTGGAAATGGCGCCCCCTATTAAGAAGAAGTTTTAATGTGGATATAAATATCAATGCAAAACAACCTAAACAAATAGTTGTCATTTCAAAGTTTGATGTGACTGGTTTAGCTTTTGTTAGCTGTTGTTTTCTAAAATCGTCATTACACTCTGAGGTAGGGATAGAACCCTCAAGGTTCTTTACCTTCACTGGGTATATACATTGAACTAAAATATAAATGCAACATCTAAAGTGTTGGTTCCATGTTTCATGAGCTAAAATTAAAGATCCCAGAAATGTTCCATACACACAAAAAGCTTATTTCTCTCCAATTGTGTGCACAAATTTGTTTACATCCCTGTTAGTGAGAATTTCTCCAAGATAATCCATCCACCTGACAGGTGTGGCACAACCAAGTCCTTTATTTTGCTGACATTGAGGAAGAGGTTGTTGTCCTGACACCACAATGCCAGTTCACTTACCTCCTCCCTATAGGCTGACTCGTCATTGTTAGTGATCAGGCCTACAACTGTGGTGTCATTAACAAACTTGATGATGGAGTTGGTGTTGTGCTTAGCCACACAGTCCTGGGTGAACAGGTAGTACAGCAGAGGGCTGAGGACACATCCCTGGGGGGTCACTGTGTTAAGAGTCAGTGTGGAGGAGGTGTTGTTGCCAATTCTCACAGCCTGTAGTCTGCCCGTCAGGAAGTCCAGGATTCAGTTGCAGAGGGTGGTGTCTAAGCCCAGGGCCATGATCTTGGTAACGAGCTTGGAGGGAACAATAGTATTGAATGCTGAACTGTAGTCAATGAACAGCATTCTCACATACACCTAGGTGTTCTTCTTGTCAAGGTGTGTTAGGGACATGTGAATTGCGATGGAAATGGCATCTTCCATAGATCTGTTGGAGCAGTAGGCAAATTGGAGTGGGTCCTGTGTGTCTGGGATGCTGGCCTTGTTGTGGGCCTTGACCAGTCTCTCGAAGTACATCATGATGACAGGGGGGTGAGTGTGACGAGACGATAGTCATTTAGGCATGTCAACTTGGTTTTCTTGGCCATTGGAACGATGGTGGTCTCCTGGGACTACAGCCTGGGACAGGGACAGGTAGAATGTCAGATGTCAGAGAAGACACCTGCCAGCTGGTCAGTGCACACTCTGAGGATGCGCCTATCTCTGCCATCTTGTGAGTATTCACTCTTTTGAGAGATTTCCTCATGTCAGCCTCGGAGAGCGAAAGCACCTGCTCACCCGGAGCCGTGACAGCCCTCCTGGATGGCTCGGTGTTGTCTACCTCGAAGCGAGCAGAAATGTATTAAACTCGTCTAGGAGGAAGGATTCAGTGGGCACCACACACCTGGATTTGCTTTTGTAGTTTGTGATAGCCTGTAGTCCTTGCCACATGCACCATGAGTCTGAGTTGTCGAACAATGATTCAAGTTTGAGTCTGTATTGTCTTTTTGCATCCCTAATGGTTTTGCAGAGCTAGTACCTGCTCGCCTTGTACACATTGTGTGCAACCGAGTCATCAGGGTTCATTTTGCTGACATTGAATGCTGCAGTACGGGCTCTCAGCATGGCACAGACTTCTTTGTGGATGAGTCTTTGAACATGTTCCAATCAGTATTCCAAAACAGTCCTGCAGCATTGAGTCCGCCTCCTCCGTCCAGTGCCTCACTATTCTCTGTCCTGGACGCTCCCTCTTGAGTTACTGCTTGTAGGCGGAACAGAGAGACGTGATCGTATTGGCTGAAGTGGGGACAGGGGGTGGCTTTGTACATGTCCCCAATGTTTGTGCATATGTGGTCTAGCATGTTATTCCCTCTCAGGGGCAGGAGACATATTGGTGATATTTTGGGCGAATTTGTTTTTAACTTGTTTGGTTAAAATCTCCTGCGACGATAAAGACTGCTTACAAGTGAGAGGATTCTCGATGGCTAATGGTCTTGTACAGTTCACTGAGTGCTGCCGTGATGTTGGCTTTTGGCAGTATGTAAACAGCTGTGGCAGATAGTGGGGTCTGCATTTTAGCATCAAAAACTCCAGATCGGGTGAACAGGAGCTCGAGATGTTTTCAACTTCGGTATACCAGGAATTGTTAATGAGAAAGCATATACCTCCCCCCTACTCTTACCAGAAGCCACCGTTCAATGCATACGGAAAATGAAGAACCTGTCTGGTTGAATAGCAGAGTTCAGTGTATTGTTCATTAACCATGTTTCTGTGAAGACAAAGACAGCATTCCCTGATGTCCCTCTGCGATTAATGCCTTGCTCTGAGTTCACAAAGTTTATTATCCATTTATGTAAATGTTGAGCGGCTTCACTGCAGGTAGATTGTATGTTTTAAAATTCAATAAAAATGTTTTAATATTATTATTTTGTTTTATTATCCAGTGATTGGATATTAGCCATCACAATACTAGGAAGAGGAGGCTGTGTTGCATGTCTATTCAGCCTTGCTTGGAGTCTCCCTTTCCTTCCTCTTCGTTGCCCGCGTTGCCTTCTGAAAGATACCGTAAGTTTGTAGCCTCCGATCTAATGTCCAGAGGATGTTTGTCGGTTGTAGGAAATTATTGCACAAACATTCTGAGCAAACAAAGTAATAATTATAAAAAAAATAGCAAGACACGCACCCTACCCAGCGCCACCATGTTACATGCAGCCATCTTACACATAAGGTTGTGGTTGGGGGTGAGAGTTGAACTGGGATGTGGACATGACGCTAGGGTTAGGGTTGGGGTTGAGGGTTAGGGTTGAAACAGGATTTGGACATGATGCTAGGGTTGGGCTTGTGGTTGAGGCTATAGGTTAAACCGAGATGTGTTATTAATGAAGGTTGATATGTATAATACTACAACATTCATTAAGGTGTCATGACTGGTTTCATAAAGGTGTTATGAATGCATTATACTCCCTTCAAGTGATGTCTTTACTGTTAAAACTGTCATAGAGACACTTCTCATGGTTATGACGTAGTTATGTAGTCTTGACCGTTGTCCTCCTAACACTTTTTACTGTAGCCTAATTTTAGCCTATGAGGTGACCTTGACTGTTTTGTCAACATACAGTACCAGTCAAAAGTTTGGACACATCTACTCATTCAAGGGTTTTTCTTTATTTTTTACTATTTTCTACATTGTAGAATAATAGTGAAGACATCAAGACTATGAAATAACACATATGGAATCATGTAGTAACCAAAAAAGTGTTAAACAAATCAAATATATTTTATATTTGAGATTCTTCAAAGTAGCCACCCTTTGCCTTGATGACAGCTTTGCACACTCTTGGCATTCTCTCAACCATCTTCTTGAGGAATGCTTTTCCAACACTCTTGAATGAGTTCCCACATGCTGAGCACTTGTTAGCTGCTTTCTTTCAGTCTGTGGTCCAACTCATCCCAAACCATCTCAGTTGGGTTGAGGTCGGGTGACTGTGGAGTCCAGGTCATCTGATGCAGCACTCCATCACTCTCCTTCTTGGTCAAATAGCCCTTACACAGCCTGGAGGTCATTGTCCCGTTGAAAAACAAATTATAGTCCCACTAATCGCAAACCAGATGGGATGGCGTATCGCTGCAGAATGCTGTGGTAGCCAAGCTGGTTAAGTGTGCCTAAATAAATCACTGACAGTGTCACCAGCAAAGCATGGCCTACCATGCTTCACGGTAGGAACCACACATGGTATCACGTTCCAGGAGAAGACCCAGATGCAGACAGTGTCGATGTAACAAAAGTGTATTACTAGAACAGGGTGCAAGCAAAATGACAGGGCAAGGGCAGGCATGCCCCTTTCAAAAAATGTAGAACTAAGAACAGATAGAGCCCTTGGTTGACTCCAGACCTGACTGCCCTCAACCAGCACAAAAACATCCTGTGGCGGACTGCACTAGCATCAAACAGTCCCCGCGATATGCAACTTTTCAGGGAAGTCAGAAACCAATATACGCAGTCAGTCAGGAAAGCAAAGGCTAGCTTTTTCAAACAGAAATTTGCATCCTGTAGCTCTAACTCTAAAAAGTTTTGGGACACTGTAAAGTCCATGGAGAATAAGAGCACCTCCTCCCAGCTGCCCACTGCACTGAGGCTAGGAAACACAGTCACTACCGATAAATCTATGATAATCGAGAATTTCAACAAGCATTTCTCTACGGCTGGCCATGCTTTCCTCCTGGCTACCCCAACCCCGGCCAACAGCTCCGCACCCCCCGCAGCTACTTGCCCAAGCCCCCCAGCTTCGCCTTCACCCAAATCCAGTTAGCAGATGTTCTGAAAGAGCATCTGCTACCTACCTCATCCCCATATTGTTTTTATCTACTCTTTTGCTCTTTTGCACACCAGTATTTCTACTTGCACATCATCATCTACACATCTATCACTCCAGTGTTAATTGCCAAATTGTAATTACTTCGCTACTATGACCTATTTATTGCCTTACCTCATCACGCCATTGCACACACTGTATATAGACTTTTTTGCTATTATGTTATTGACTGTACGTTTGTTTATTCCATCTGTAACTCTGTGTTGTTGTTTGTGTCGCACTGCTTTGCTTTATCTTGGCCAGGTCGCAGTTGTAAATGAGAACTTGTTCTCAACTGGCCTACCTGGTTAAATAAAGGTGAAATAACAAAATTGAATTTAAAAAAGAAGTCAGTAATCCAGATCAGAGTCCATAAGGTACAGAACTACGAGTCTCGGTGTCAGGGCAGGCGGAGGTCAATAATCCAGGGTGGTGTGACAAGGTACAGAACGGCAGGCAGGCTCAGGGTCAGGGCGGGCAGAATGGTCAAAACCTGGAAAATGAAGAAACAGGAACTTGAAAAAGACAGGATCAAGGGGAAAACGCTGGTAGGCATGACAAACAAACAGGAGATAAAGATACAGGAGATAAAGGGCTGTGAGACATTGGTTTGATCCTAGACACATACGTACACATGAAAAGTCTGATGTATACAGAGGGTACGGGGCAACAGAAGACGAACAGCAGAGGGGCTAATGACCTTGGAGATGGGGAAAGGGCCGATAAACCGGGGGGAAAGTTTGTGGGACTCCACCCGGAGGGGCAGATCCCGGGTGGACAGTCATGCCTTCTGCCGAAGATGATACCAGGGAGCCGAGGTAGTCTTGAGAAGGGCTGACCGGGCACTCTTCCAGGTACGACGACAGCGGTGGACAAACATCTGGGCCGAAGGTATGCCGACCTCTTCCTCTTGCTCAGGGAAGAGCAGGGGCTAATAACCCAGGGACTATTCAAAGGGCAAGAGACCCATGGAAGAGCAAGGAAGGGTGTTGCGTGCGTATTCGACCCACACTAGTTGCTTGCTCCAGATGGTTGGGTTGGCGGAGACCAGGCAGAAAGAGTTGTCTCCAGGTCTTTTTTGGGTTGCTCTGACTGGCTGTTGGACTGGGGTGGAACCCAGAGGACAGGCTGGCTGATGACCCAATGAGAACATCATTAACCAGAGCCTGGAACACAGCTGGGGCGTTGATAAGGTCAAATGGCATGACCAGATACTCGTAGTGACCGCTGGCCGTGTTGAAGGCAGTCTTCCACTCGTCCCCTTCCCGTATCTGCACCAGGTGGTAGGCTTTCCATAAGTCCAGCTTGGAGAACACGGTGGCCCCTTGGAGCGGCTCAAAGGACTAGGAGATGAGCATGAACATTGCGACACTGATAGCTCAACATTTTCTTTCTCTCCTTTATTGAGTAGTTTACAGTCCGGTTGAAATATTATTGATTACTAATGTTAAAAACAACCTGAGGATTGATTATTAAAAACGTTTGACATGTTTCTACAAACTTTACGGATACTATTTAGAATTTTCGTCAACCCTTGATGACATGCCTAAGGCTGTGGAATACTGAACATAACGCGCCAAACAAATGGAGGTTTTTTTGATATAAAAATAATCTTTATCGAACAAAAGGAACATTTATTGTGTAACTGGGAGTCTCGTGAGTGCAAACATCCGAAGATCATCAAAGGTAAGCGATTCATTTTATTGCTTTTCTGGCTTTCGTGACCAATCTATATTGCTGCTAGCTGTTCATAATGTTTTGTCTAGTGATCGATAAACTCACAAACACTTGGATTGCTTTCGCTGTGAAGCATATTTTCAAAATCTGACACAATAGGGGGATTAACAACAAGCTAAGCTGTGTTTTGGTATATTTCACTTGTGATTTCATGAAAATAAATATTTTTTGTAATTATTTTGAATTTGGCGCTCTGCAATTCAGCGGTTGTTTACGAAAATGATCCCGTTAAAGGGATCCGTGCGCCAAGAGGTTTTAATGAGCAGGAATTGGATCATCTCGCTGTGGTTCCCTGATACACGTAGGTTGATTGGGGTGGTATTGTGGGTGACCCGGCCTATAGAGTGCCCGTCCAGTGCTCTAACGTCCATGGGAATGGAGAGGGGCTGAGTGGGTAGCGTCCATAAAGCTCTCATCGGCCCCAGAGTCGATGAGTACCCGGAGAGATTTTGATTGCTTCCCCCACAGCAAAATGGAATGAAAAGGGGTGCGAGTAAGGGAAGTGGAAAAGTTCTCCGTATGGCCCACCAGAGTACTCGCTTCTACCGTTGAGCCTGGTCTTTTAGTGGACAGGTGGAGACGAAATGACCAGTAGTCCCTCAGTACAGGCAACTCTTAGTGTGAAGCTTGTATAGCCATTCGGCTGGAGACAGCCTAGCTCTGCCTAGTTGCATTAGCTCGGGAAGAGGTGAATCGGTAGACTTCGGAGACTCACGGGGGAGCTCGGGTAGCCTCGAGTTCTCTCGGCAATGGAGCCATCAGGGTCTTCCAGGATGCCTCAGAGGCGAGGTGTACTCGTTGGGCGGGCGAGTGAAATCGAATCTCCCCTCCTTCCTTCGTTCCCGTAGTCGCCCATCGATCAGAATGGTCAAGGTGATGAGCGAATCGAGATCAGTTGGTTATTCCCGGGCTGCAAGCTCGTCCTTTACTTCCTCCGAAACATGTTGAACAGCGCTTCCGGGTTCCAGACATTCTCAGCTGCCAACGTGCTGAAATCCAACGCATATTCTGCCACACTGCGGGAGTCTTGCCGAAGCTGGAGTAACTTCCGGGCAGCCTCTCTCCCAGACAATGGAGTATCAAACTWTCTTTACCTCCACTACGAACTCCTCCAGACTGAAGCATACGGCCGACTTTTGTTCCCACACTGCCGTAGCCCAGCCGAGAGCCCTCCCGGACATTATTGTGATGAGGTACGCTATCTTAGAGTGGTCCGAGGTGAAGGAGGAGGGCTGTAGCTCGATGATGAGGGAACACTGAGTGAGAAACGCCCGACAGGTGCCTGACTCTCCATCGAAGCATTCCGGGGGAGATAAGCAGGGTTCCAGGGGTGGCCGGGGAGGTGGCACTGCTAACATCCGGGTTACTGAGGGGCTGGGAGGTTACCGCCGTGGTAGGCTGCCTAACAGACAACCCGCAGAATTGCTGCAGCAATGTGTTCAACGCTTGGTCATGGCGTTCAGCCAAGGTCTGGAACCTTTCCATAAGTGTCATGTTTTGTCTTTGATCATGTCTTGTCCCTGTGCTTCCCTCTGCTGGTCTTATTAGGTTCTTTCTCTTTCTCTCTCTCTATCGTTCCGTTCATGCTCCCAGCTGTTTCTCATTCTCCCTACGACCTCATTACTCTTTCACACCTGTCCCCTATTTTGCCCTCTGATTAGAGTCCCTATTTCTCCCTCTGTTTTCCGCTCCTGTCCTTGTTCGGATTCTTGTTTGATGTTTGCTGTTCCTGTGTCCTTGTTTCGCCCTGTCGTGTTCTTTGCCTTCTTCAGATGCTGCTGTGTGAGCAGGTGTCTATGTCAGCTACGGCCAGTGCCTTCCCGAAGCGACCTGCAGTCTGTGGTCGCGTCTCCAGGCGTTCCTCTCTATTGACGAGAGGATTTCAGTTTCCTGTTTTGGATTACCATTGATTATATCCAGGAGAATCATTATTTGTTTAATACTGGAATAAAGACTCTGTTACTATTACGTCGCTTTTGGGTCCTCATTCATCAGCATAACAGAAGAATCCGACCAAGATGGACCCAGCGACTTTGGATTCTCTCAACACTGCCGTCGAGTTCCAGGGAGCAATGCTCGGCAGACACGAGCAGGAATTGTTTGCTGCTCGTCATGCCGTTGAGACCCTGCCGCTCAGGTCTCCGACTCTCTGGACAGTTTCAGAGTCTTCGTCTCGTGCCACCAGCTACTTCCTGGTCTCCGAGTCTCCGGAACCTAGGGTTATAAACCCACCATGTTACTCTGGGCAGCCCACTGAGTGTCGCTCCTTTCTCACCCAGTGTGATATTGTGTTCTCTCTCCAGCCCAACACGTACTCAAGAGAGAGAGCTCGGATCGCTTACGTCATATCACTCCTTACTGGTCGGGCTCGGGAGTGGGGCACAGCTATCTGGGAGGCAAGGGCTGAGTGTTCTAACGATTATCAGAACTTTTAAAGAGGAGATGATACGGGTTTTTGATCGTTCAGTTTTTGGGAAGGAGGCTTCCAGGGCCCTGGCTTCCCTATGTCAAGGTGATCGATCCATAACGGAATACTCTATAGAGTTTCGCACTCTTGCTGCCTCAGTGACTGGAACGAGCCGGCGTTGGTGTCGCTCGTTTTTTTGGAGGGACTTCACGCTGAGGTTAAGGATGAGATTCTCTCCCGGGAGGTTCCTTCCAGCGTGGACTCTTTGATTGCACTCGCCATCCGCATAGAACGACGGATAGATCTTCGTCATCGAGCTCGTGGAAGAGAGCTCGCGTTAACGGTGCTTCCCCTCTCCGCATCTCAACCATCTCCTCCCACCGGCTCAGAGACTGAGCCCATGCAGCTGGGGTATTCGCATCTCGACTAGGAAGAGGGAACGGAGAATCACCAACCGCCTTTGCCTCTATTGCGGTTCTGCTGGACATTTTGTCATGTCATGTCCAGTAAAAGCCAGAGCTCATCAGTAAGCGGAGGGCTACTGGTGAGCGCTACTACTCAGGTCTCTCCATCAAGATCCTGTACTACCTTGTCGGTCCATCTACGCTGGACCGGTTCGGCTGCTTCCTGCAGTGCCTTGATAGACTCAGGGGCTGAGGGGTGTTTTATGGACGAAGCATGGGCTCGGGAACATGACATTCCTCTCAGACAGTTAGGGAAGCCCACGCCCATGTTTGCCTTAGATGGTAGTCTTCTCCCCAGTATCAGATGTGAGACACTACCTTTAACCCTCACAGTATCTGGTAACCACAGTGAGACCATTTCCTTTTTGATTTTTCGTTCACCTTTTACACCTGTTGTTTGGGTCATCCCTGGCTAGTATGTCATAATCCTTCTATTAATTGGTCAAGTAATTCTATCCTATCTTGGAACGTTTCTTGTCATGTGAAGTGTTTAATGTCTGCTATCCCTCCTGTGTCTTCTGTCCCCTCTACTCAGGAGGAACCTGGTGATTTGACAGGAGTGCCGGAGGAATATCATGATCTGCGCACGGTCTTCAGTCGGTCCAGAGCCAGCTCCCTCCTCCTCACCGGTCGTATGATTGTTGTATGATCTCCTTCCGGGGACCACTCCCCCTCGGGGTAGACTATACTCTCTGTCGGCTCCCGAACGTAAGGCTCTCGAGGATTATCTGTCTGTTTCTCTCGACGCCGGTACCGTGGTGCCTTCTTCCTCTCCCGCCGGAGCGCGGATTTTTCTTTGTTAAGAAGAAGGACGGTACTCTGCGCCCTGCGTGGTTATCGAGGCTGAATGACATAACGGTTAAGAATCGTTATCCGCTTCCCCTTATGTCGTCAGCCTTCGAGATTTTGCAGGGAGCCAGGTGCTTTACTAAGTTGGACCTTCGTAACGCTTACCATCTCGTACGCATCAGAGAGGGGGACGAGTGGAAAACGGCGTTTAACACTCCGTTAGGCATTTGAATAGCCGACGCGGTTCGTCGCTTCTCGGTCTCGCTAATGCTCCAGCTGTCTTTCAGGCATTAGTTAATGATGTTACTGAGAGACATGCTGAACATTTTTGTTTTCGTTTACCTTGACGATTCCTGATTTTTTTCACCGTCACTCGAGATTCATGTTCAGCACGTTCGACGTGTACTCCAGCGCCTTTTAGAGAATGTCTCTACGTGAAGGCTGAGAAGTGGCCTTTCATGTCTCCTCTGTCACTTTTCTCGTTCTGTTATTTCCGCTGAAGGCATTCAGATGGATCCGCTAAGGTCCAGGCTGTCAGCGATTGGCCCGTCCCTAAGTCACTGTGTCGAGTTGCAGCGCTTTCTCCGTTTCGCTAATTTCTATCGGCGTTTCATTCGTAATTTCGGTCAAGTGGCTGCCCCTCTCACAGCTCTGACTTCTGTCAAGACTTGCTTAAGTGGTCCGGTTCGCCCAGGGAGCTTTTGATCTCCTCAAGAAGCGTTTTACATCCGCCCCTATCCTTGTTACTCCTGACGTCACTAAACAATTCATTGTCGAGGTTGACGCTTCAGAGGTGGGCGTGGGAGCCATCTGTCTCAGCGCTTCCAGTCTGACGATAAGGTCCATCCTTGCGCTTACTTTTCTCATCGCCTGTCGCCATCGGAACGCAACTATGATGTGGGTAACCGCGAACTGCTCGCCATCCGCTAGCCATAGGCGAATGGCGACAGTGGTGAGGGGGCGACCGTCCTTTTGTCGTTTGGACTGACCATAAGAACTTGAGTACATCCGTTCGGCCAAACGACTTAATGCACGTCAAGCTCGTTGGGCGTTGTTTTTTCGCTCGTTTCGAGTTCGTGATTTCCTATCGTCCGGGAAATAAGAACACCAAGCCTGATGCCTTATCCCGTCTCTTTAGTTCTTCTGTGGCTTCTACCGACCCCGAGGGATTCTCCCTGAAGGGCGTGTTGTCGGGTTGACTGTCTGGGAATTGAGACAGGTAAAGCAAGCACTCACTCACACTGCGTCGCGCGCGCCTTGTCTAGTAACCTTCTGTTCGTTCCTGTCTCTCTCGTCTGGCTGTTCTTCAGTGGGCTCACTCTGCCAAGTTAGCTGGCCACCCCGGCGTTCGGGGTACGCTTGCTTCTATTCGCCAGCGGTTTTGGTGGCCTACTCAGGAGCGGGACACGCGTCGTTTCGTGCTGCTTGTTCGGACTGCGCGCAGACTAAGTCAGGTAACTCTCCTCCTGCCGTCGTCTCAGACCGCTTCCCATTCCTTCTCGACCATGGTCTCACATCGCCTTAGACTTTTATACCGGTCTGCTTCGTCTGCGGGAAGACTGTGATTCTTACGGTTAACGATAGGTTCTCTAAGGCGGCACATTTCATTCCCCTCGCTAAGCTTCCTTCCGCTAAGGAGAGGCACAAATCATCATTGAGAATGTGTTCAGAATTCATGGCCTCCCGTTAGACGCCGTTTTCAGACAGAGGTCCGCATTCACGTCACAGTTTTGGAGGGAGTTCTGTCGTTTGATTGGTGCTTCCGTCAGTCTCTCTTCCGGGTTTCATCCCCAGTCTAACGGTCAAGCAGAAAGGCCAATCAGTCGATGTGTCGCATTTTACGCAGCCTTTCGTTTCGAAACCCTGCGTCTTGGGCAGAACAGCTCCCCTGGGCTGAGTACGCTCACAACTCGCTTCCTTCGTCTGCTACCGGGCTGTCCCCGTTTCAGAGTAGTCTTGGCTACCAGCCTCCTCTGTTTTCGTCCAGCTCGCCGAGTCCAGCGTTCCCTCCGCTCAGGCTTTTGTCCAACGTTGTGAGCGCACCTGGAGGAGGGTCAGGTCTGCACTTTGCCGTTACAGGGCGCAGACTGTGAGAGCCGCCAATAAACGTAGGATTAAGAGTCCTAGGTATTGTCGCGGTCAGAGAGTGTGCTGGTTTCCACTCGTAACCTTCCCCTTACGACAGCTTCTCGCAAGTTGACTCCGCGGTTCATTGGTCCGTTCCGTGTCTCTCAGGTCGTCAATCCTGTCGCTGTGCGACTGCTTCTTCCGCAACATCTTCGTCGCGTCCACCCTGTCTTCCATGTCTCCTGTGTCAAGCCTTTTCTTCGCGCCCCCGTTCGTCTTCCCTCCCCCCCCCCGTCCTTGTCGAGGGCGCTCCTATTTACAAGGTACGGAAGATCATGGACATGCGTTCTCGGGGACGTGGTCACCAGTACTTAGTGGATTGGGAGGGTTACGGTCCTGAGGAGAGGAGTTGGGTTCCATCTGGGACGTGCTGGACCGTTCGTTGATTGATGATTTCCTTCGTTGCCGCCAGGGTTCCTTCTCGAGTGCGCCAGGAGCGGCTCGGTGAGTGGGGGGTACTGTCATGTTTTGTTCTTTGATCATGTCTTGTCCCTGTGCTTCCTCTGCTGGTCTTATTAGGTTCTTTCTCTTTCTCTCTCTCTATCGTTCCGTTCATGCTCCCAGCTGTTTCTCATTCTCCCTACGACCTCATTTACTCTTTCACACCTGTCCCTATTTTGCCCTCTGATTAGAGTCCCTATTTCTCCCTCTGTTTTCCGCTCCTGTCCTTGTCGGATTCTTGTTTGATGTTTGCTGTTCCTGTGTCCTTGTTTCGCCCTGTCGTGTTCTTTGCCTTCTTCAGATGCTGCGTGTGAGCAGGTGTCTATGTCAGTACGGCCAGTGCCTTCCCGAAGCGACCTGCAGTCTGTGGTCGGTCTCCAGGCGTCCTCCTACTCTATTGACGAGAGGATTTCAGTTTCCTGTTTTGGATTACCATTGATTATATCCAGGAGAATCATTATTTGTTTAATACTGGAATAAAGACTCTGTTACTATTACGTCGCTTTTGGGTCCTCATTCATCAGCATAACAATAAGATCACGAAGCAACCCCTCGTGCCTTCTAATGGTTGCTCATTGCGTTGCGGAGCTGGTCCGAGTCTGCTGGGTCAGTCATGGCCAGTTCGTACTATCACATTTTAGGGAAGACCCAGATGCAGAGAGTGTCGATGTAACAGAAGTTTATTACCAGAACAGGTCGCAGGCAAAACGACAGGTCAAGGGTAGGCAGAGGTCGGTAATCCAGATCAGAGTCCAAAAGATACAGAACGGCAGGCAGTCTCAGGGCAGGCAGAAGTGAATAATCCAGTGTGATGTGACAAGGTACAGAATGGCAGAATGTGCAGGCAGAATGGTCAAAACCGGGAAAACTAGAAAACAGGAACAGACAGGAGCAAGGGGAAAACGCTGGTAGGTTTGACAAACAAAATGAACTGGCAACAGACAAACAGAGAACATAGCTATAAATACAAGACAAACCGAGAACACAGCTGTAAATACACCGGAGATAATGTGGAAGATCGACGACACCTGGAGGGGGTGTAACAATTTCATAGTTTTGATCTCTTCACTATTATTCTAGAATTCCAAGATGGCGTAGCAGTCGGACGTGTGTTTTTTCTTGTCCCGTGTAAATATCGTTTTTTGCATATATTTTTAATATATTTTAATCTCACTTTCCATCTATGGACTGAATATACTCTCCTGCAACCCGCCTCACCCAATGTGGTATGAATCTGCTATTTTTATACTTTAGAACCGAACCCCCATCAGAAGCTAACTAGCTACTAGCTAGTAGTCAGCCAGCCTCAGCTTGGTCAATGCCTGCCAGTCTGCACAGTGCGATATCAACCCAGAGCATATCGGACTGCTTTTTCTCTACCACATCTCCGGATTCCTACCCCAAGCCTTGAACCTTTACACCGGATCATCGCAGCTAGCTAGCCACAATCCGAGTGGCTACTCCTGGCTAACGTCTCTGTCCCGAAGCAAGCACCAGTTAGCCTTGAGCTAGCCTCAAGCTAGGCCCATCTCCCGGCTAGCCAAAGATTGGCCTGGACCCTTTACTGCCAACACGGAGCCCCGCCGATCCATCACGACTGGTCTGCCGACGTAATCATCCGAGGTGGTTTCAACAGGCTCTTCCATTGCGACGTCGCCGGAGGCCCATCTGCTAGTCCCGGCCCGCTAGCTGTCTGAATCGCCGTGTCTCCAGCTCACCTAGCGTAGTAGCGACTTCTGAATCGGCTCTCTGACTCATCTATTGCTACTCATTGGACCCTGCAGCCCCCAGCACCACTCCCATTCCCCAGGCGCTTTCATTTGTTGACTTCTGTAACCGTAAAAGCCTTGGTTTCATGCATGTTAACATTAGAAGCCAACTCCCTAAGTTTGTTTTATTCACTACTTTAGCACACTCCGCCAACCCTGATGTCCTAGCCGTGTCTGAATCCTGGCTTAGGAAGGCCAACAAAAATCCTGAAATTTCCATCCCCAACTACAACATTTTCCGACAAGATAGAACTGCCAAAGGGGGCGGAGTTACAATCTACTGCAGAGATAGCCTGCAGAGTTTTTGTCATACTATCTAGGTCTGTCCCCAAACAATTCAAACTTCTACTTTTAAAAATCCACCTATCCAGAAACAAGTATCTCACCATTGCCGCTTGTTATAGACCCCCCTCAGCCCCAGCTGTGCCCTGGACACCATATGTGAATTGATTGCCCCCCATCTATCTTCAGAGTTCGTACTGTTAGGTGACCTAAACTGGGAGATGCTTAACACCCCGGCCATCCTACAATCTAAAATAGATGCCCTCAATCTCACACAAATTATCAAGAAACCTACCAGGTACAGACCTAAATCCATAACCATGGGCACCCTCTTAGATATCATCCTGACCAACTTGCCCTCTAAATACACCTCTGCTGTCTTCAACTAGGATCTCAGCGATCACTGCCTCATTGCCTGCATCCGTAATGGGTCTGCGGTCAAACGACCACCCCTCATCACTGTCAAACGCTCCCTAAAACACTTCKGCAAGTAAGCCTTTCTAATCGACCTGGCCCGGGTATCCTGGAAGGATATTGACCTCATCCCGTCAGTAGAGGATGCCTGGTTGCTCTTTAAAAGTGCTTTCCTCACCATCTTAAATAAGCATGCCCCATTCAAAAAATGTAGAACTAAGAACAGATATAGCCCTTGGTTCACTTCAGACTTGACTGCCACATCCTGTGGCGTTCTGCATTAGCATTGAATAGCCCCCGCTATATGCCACTTTTCAGGGAAGTCAGGAACCAATATGCACAGTCAGTTAGGAAAGCTAATTTCAAACAGAAATTTGCATCCTGTAGCACTAATTCCCCAAAAATTTTGGAACACTGTAAAGTCCATGAAGAATAAGAGCACCTCCTCCCAGCTTCCCACTGCACTGGGGCTAGGTAACACTGTCACCACCGGTAAATCTACGATAATCGATCATTTCAATAAGCATTTTTCTACGGCTGGCCTTGATTTCCACCTGGCTACCCCAACCCCAGCCACAGCTCTGCACCCCCTGCAGCAACATAACCAACGCCCCCCCCCCCCCGCTTCTCCTTCCAAAATCCAGACAGCTGATGTTCTGAAAAGAACTGCAAAATCTGGATCCCTACAAATCAGCTGGGCTAAATATATCCACCGAAATTGTTGCAACCCCTATTACTAGCCTGTTCAACCTCTCTTTCGTATCGTCTGAGATCCCCAAAGATTGGAAAGCTGCCGCGGTCATCCCCTTTCTAAGGGGTGACACTCTAGACCCAAACGTTTTTAGACCTATATCCATCCTGCCCTGCCTTTCTAAAATCTTCGAAAGCCAAGTTAACAAACAGATCACCGACCATTTCGAATCCCACCGTACCTTCTCCACTATGCAATCTGGTTTCTGAGCTGGTCATGGGTGCACCTCAGCCACGCTCAAGATCCTAAACGATATCATAACCGCCATCGATAAAAGACGGTACTGTGCAGCCGTCTTCATCGACCTGGCCAAGGCTTTCGACTCTGTCAATCACCGCATTCTTATCGGCAGACTCAATAGCCTTTGGTTCTCAAATGACTGCCTTGCCTGGTTCACCAACTACTTCTCAGATAGAGTTCAGTGTGTCCAATTGGAGGGCCTGTTGTCCGGACCGCTGGCAGTCTCTATGGGGGTGCCACAGGGTTCAATTCTCGGGCCGACTCTTTTCTCTGTATATATCAATGATGTCGCTCTTGCTGCTGCCTCGGTGCCTGGTTAGACTGTAAACTCTCCTTCCAGACTCACATTAAGCATCTCCAATCCAAAATTAAATCTCAAATCGGCTTCCGATTTCGCAACAAAACTTCCTTCACTCATGCTGCCAAACATACCCTCTTAAAACTGACTATCCTACCGATCCTTGACTACGGCGATGTAATTTACAAAATACCCTCCATCACTCTACTCAGCAAACTGGATGTAGTCTATCACAGTGCCATCCATTTTGTCACCAAAGCCCCATATACTACCCACCACTGCGACCTGTATGCTCTCGTTGGCTGGCCCTCGCTACATATTCGTTGCCAAACCCACTGGCTCCAGGTCATCTATAAGTCTTTGCTAGGTAAAGCCCTGCCTTATCTCAGCTCTCTGGTCACCATAGCAACACCCACCCGTAGCACACGCTCCAGCAGGTATATTTCACTGGTCATCCCCAAAGCCAACACTTACTTTGGCCGCCTTTCCTTCCAGTTCTCTGCTGCCAATGACTGGAACGAATTGCAAAAATCATTGACGCTGGAGACTTATATCTCCCTCTCTAACTTTAAGCATCAGCTGTCAGAGCAGCTTACTGATCACTGTACCTGTACACAGCCAATCTGTAAATACCACACCCAACTATCTCATCCTCATATTGTTATTTATCTTCTTGCTCTTTTGCACCCTAGTATCTCTACTTGCACGTCATCATCTGCACATCTATCACTCCAGTGTTAATGCTAAATTGTAATTATTTCGCCTCTATGCCCTATTTATTGCCTTACCTCCCTAATCTTCTACATTTGCACACACTGTACATATATTTTTCTATTGTGTGTACTGTACGTTTGTTTAAAAACAACAACTCTGTGTTGTTGTTTTTGTCGCACTGCTTTGCTTTATCTTGGCCAGGTCGCAGTTGTAAATGAGAACTTGTTCTCAACTGGCCTACCTGGTTAAATAAAGGTTAAATATATTTTTTATTTATTCTACGATGTACAAAAATAAAGACAAGCCCTTGAATGAGTAGGTGTGTCCAAACTTCTGACTGGTACTGTATGTCATACACCTATCATAACTATTTCTATATCAAAATGACACTGCCTTGATACATGCTATTCAGTGACACAAGAGGTCATGACATCTTTCGCACATTTAGTATCTTGTTTTCTCATATCATCACATCTTGTCCCGATGTGAGGGAAACAGAGGGCTCAACACTTCTGTAGAGAAATAGTACCACTTAGTGGTGAGTATTTAAAAGTGCTCCTAAGATTTTTTCTTAGTCTCCCATGTAGGCCTACAGGAGAAGAAAGAGAGGCTGGGAATCGTATCTGCACTGCAGAAATACATTGTTATTGCACAACACTCAAATGTATTTCATGTCAACTGATTAATTTAACTGAGTGAAATGAATATGTTATTTTGAGGAAGGTAGTTGATTATTGCATCTGTGTATGCTGGGTAACATCTTAAGCTGCTAAATTGGTCTCTTTCCAAATGCTCCACTTGCTCTCCATATTGGAGGTGGACAGGCCAAAATGTCCATTTATCCTCACTGTGATGATCCAGTTTACACTAATGAGCCGTGCCCCAGTCATGTTATCTCCACTCTGCTCTACAGACGTCCAGTCCTCACAGTCAACTCCAATAGAGTGGCAGAAAATGTGTCGCCGACAACCATTTTCTCTTTTCTCCTTTCAGCCATAGTTTTCAATAGGAAGCCAGTCCCCTTAGGGGCCTATGGAGTGTAAGACCTAAGATATTGTCAGCAGGGAGCAAAGGAAGGCATTAACACAAGATGACGCTGTCAGTCTGTCCTCAAAGAAGTGTCCATGATTATCACCTGATGAAAGGCCTGTGGATGGTCAATGATCACTGTCAGGCCATCATAAAGCAGCGGTTGTCTGTAGAATACAGCTGGCAGAAGAAGGACATCACAGAGAAACAGGATGAGAGAACAAAACAGACACAAATTTGCTAATAAATTCACAATTATTCAATTATGAGGAAATGAATTTCTTTCAGAAAGCACAGATATTTGTCATATTGCTCAGGCAACGTTACGTAAATAACTTTGGGGCATTGTCCGTTTTTGTAACCAGTCAATGGAGGCATTGAGGGTATGGTCGTTGCCAATGCGTTGTTGCTCACATGATGTGTGTCTGCTGGACCAATTACATCCCGATGTGTGTCTGCTGGACCAATTACATCATCCACTGGCCCCTCAGAGAGCTGTATTGACTGAGAACCTGTTGTCAGGGAACAAAACAGAGGATGAATTTGGCCCGAGATAGAAATGGAATGGGGCTTGTGGTTTGGATAGCGATGGTAGTGAAACCGCAACTTTTACAAAGCAAGTATCTGTCATTGTCACCATAGAGCTCAAAGAGACTTGACGGTCCATTTTACATGCATATGATGGTCAACTAGTGTGGTCTTGTCATTCATTCTCTGAGCCTGGTATGACTGGGTATGACTGGCTGGTGTGTCGCTCGCCTCAAGTGATTTATATCATCAGACATTTACACCATCAACACAATAAACGCTGTTGTTTAACATGAGTTGATGACCTCAGCTATAAGCCTGGTCTGTCTCTTCAACTGTCTGTGTTGTATTGGGATGTATGGTGCAGATTGTCATCCGCAATAAGAATGTGCGGTGGAGTTACTAACTGGTTTGCAGTTATAACATAATGTTGTGGGAATTATTCTCTATAAAACATTTCTGGAATTGCAAAATACACAGGAATCTGGCCCAAATCATAAATTCATGACATACAGTACTCTATTAATGTGAACTCCTGGATAGAGGGCTTGCACCAAGATAGAAATGTCAAATTAGTTGTCTATTTGTCTAACCTTTTTGTGGGAAACAGGCAGTTCAGTAAACAATACAATGGAACAACAGATAATTATATATTTTGGTTTGATTATGCAAAGTTTATTTGACAGAGAACATTTCCAGCTTGATAGCAGAGGGCAGTATTGAAAATATGTTTGACTCATACTGACTCATACTAACTCATACTGACTCATACTGACTCATACTCATACTAGCAAAATATTCATATTCCATCACAATTCTAGGGGGTTTCCATTATACAGCACCAGTGTGTCACCAGTGATTATGTTAAAGTTAGTTCTAGTGTTATTCTGTGGGAAATGTGTTCCCATAGCTAGTGCTGACACTGAGGACTTGTGAAGAGCAGAATCAACAACTTCTGCATCATCAAGACAGTTGCTTTGTGAGAAGGTGTTAACCGTGGAAGGTGTTAATCCATGTTCCCAGTTAGCCGTTGTTATGTAAATGAAAGCTGAAAAGTGCCAGTGGTCTGGTCTTGGCCCCAAGTCAGAGCAGGTCCACTGAGCAAGTCTGAGCCTTTTTGGTAAGACATTGGTCTACATTTCAAATAATTTATCCTCTGAAAATAATGAACATTTATGTTATGAACTGGTTTGCAGTTATACAACACCCACCCGTAGCACACGTTCCAGCAGGTATATCTCACTGATCATCCCCAAAGCCAACACCTCATTTGGCCGCCTTTCCTTCCAGTTCTCTGCTGCCTGTGACTGGAACGAATTTCAAAAATCGCTGAAGTTGGAGACTTCTATTTCACTCACCAACTTTAAACATCAGCTATCTGAGCAGCTAACCGATCGCTGCAGCTGTACATAGTCCATCTGTAAATAGCCTACCCAATCTACCTACCTCATCCCCATACTGTTTTTTATTTACTTTTCTGCTCTTTTGCACACCAGTATCTCTACTTGCACATCATCATCTGCTCATTTATCACTCCAGTGTTAATTTGCTAAATTGTAATTATTTGCTCCTATGGCCAATTTATTGCCTACCTCCTCATGCATTTTGCACACACTGTATATAGACTTTCTTTTTTTCTACTGTGTCATTGACTTGTTTATTGTGTTATTGGCTTGTTTATTGTTTATTCC
>NC_036850.1:19279907-19307638 GCF_002910315.2 Salvelinus sp. IW2-2015
TTGTCTGGGTAGTCGCCAAGCAGTATGCAACAAACACCTGCACACTATGCATACTTGAGTAGAACAAACTTGTCTATTAAAATTATATTAAAAGCAATAAATTTTGTTAACCAATAAATATCTATGTCTGGCAAAGAACACGCTGGGAATGTTGTCTCTGGTGAGGACGGAGGAAGTCTGGAGGAGGGAAGTTCTGAGGGAAGATGGTAGAGAAGGACGGGAAGTGTTCTGAAGCGGAAGAAGTGCTGGAAGGGGAAGTGTCGTTGGCATATTACGACTGATAGTGTATGTTAATGTGAAGGAGTAGATGCTGGTTGTTTTATAGAGTCATTTGGGCGGCTCTCTCCCTGATTCAACACACCTAGAAGCCTGTTTCATAGCGAACACCTCAGCTCATCCATATTTCTTCACAATTTCTGCCCTTCTTGGAAAAGATAGATTGTCGCGTTGAATTACTTTGACACCGAAAGGATTTTGGTATAACCAAAAGAATCTATTATCATAGGCACTTTCTGTCAAAATGGGTGTTTCATCCACTGCCATAGCGTTTGTTGTTGTGTGCAGCACAGTCATGTTAGTGACTCATGTAATGGCAGACAGCTCAGGGGGAATAGTGTGAGAGAATAGGTTAACCTCATAAGTCGACAGCCGAGAAGAAAATATAATGGTAGCTGAGGGATTTGGTCCCCATTTACATTCACCATCATGACCAGAACGTTACCAGTGCAAAGAAAAGAGAAGAGATAAGATTTTTCTCTTAGTAGTGCTGACAGTTTTGGTTTGAAGCTACAGGGTGTTATCCATAATTCTTTGTTTATGTCCAGCTTCCATGGTTTGCAACCTGCAGAAGTGTCTCCCAAGGCAGCGGAAGCCTTTGGCTGCCCCACAGCTCTCTGCGTAAACAGAGCAGCCGCTGGGTGTAAGCAACAAGGCTGGCCATTGTGAGACCAACCGGACGACTGCTGCTTAATGACTGTTCATCATGCAGACCAGTACATTCCTATCATCTTCACATATGTTCATACTTGTCCAATTACTTTTGTATTAATATTGTTTTGTATTAATATGATTGAAGATATGAATGACGCACATGTACACACACATAGGCTAGGCATACACACAGATTCACATATAAGCATCAGATGTTTTGTAATAAACATATCTTCCCCTCTCTGCCAGTTTAGTCAGTAAGAGGAGAAGTCCTTGCTCATCGTAGCCTCAAGCACAGCCTATATATCCAGCCTACCCTTCTTGTCTCCAACTAATGAATAATTTCTCAGTCAATGTGCTCCGCCAGAACACATCAGAGGGCCAGATCACGTCACTGGACCTCTCTTACGCACATCCCTGCCAATGCATCTAAGCAAGGCTTTTCCCATAGACCTCTGGGAGTTGTTGTTTTTGTTTCGGTGTAATGGCTGGTGTTATTAGTTCGCCGTGAAGCGCAGAAATTCTGAGGGACTAAAATAGATAAATATATCTGTTCTAGGAAATGATCTGCAATAAGAAAACATATTGTGGCTTTTGATTAAATCAAATCTGAATTTATCGGAGACCTATATTATTCAAAGCCTTACACACATATTCTTACACACACAAAGATAGAGATCTTTACCAAACACAGAGCTTTCTCTCTCCCAACTCACTAAATGTACCCTGTTGTAAGGAAGGCAGCATCCGCAGCTGTTGGCGTAGGAGGAGCTTCTCTGCTCTGTCCTTTCTGTGGCTGAGAACCCCCGCATGGAGTAATTAAGAATCTCTCCCAGCTGAGGAGCTGTGCCTTCCTAAATCACTCATACACACACACCACACGCACGCGCGCACACACACTACACGCACACACACTGCACACGCACACACACACACAAGTATGCAAGCGCATGCACACACAAACACACACACAATCCCTTTCCATCACCCACCTTCACCTGGGAACTGGGGAGGCTGTGTGCCAATGTGTGCAGAAATTCTGTATTATTCCATGTCATTTTAATATTTGTCATTTTCCCTTTAGTGAATCTTACCTCTGAGCCTGCCATCTCCCACACTCTGCCTTTCTCTCTTTCTCACACCACACACACACACACACACACACACACACACACACACACACACCACACACACACACACACACACACACACACACACACACACACACACACACACACACACACACACACACACACACACACACACACACACACACACACACACACACACACACACACCACACACAACAACACACACAGCACGCGGCACAGCGGAGGACCCACACAGTCAGAGACACACACCCACACACACACACAGACACGGACAATCCCACACACACAGCCTTTAACATGATTGACATCATACATTGTAGACATCAGAAAATGGTTTCTCGTGTATTTTTCACTTTCTATGCAATTGATGCACTCATGTTTTGTGCAGTATCCTTAGCATTACTTTCATTTGAGTGATTTGAGTGAGTTAAAATCTTGCCGAATATTGTAGAAGTGAAATATACATGAACATTTTCATTTTGATTCAAATTAATTTAGTAGGCACCAACCTGCAGTAAACTGGATGTCTGTGTGTTAAACTCAAGTGTTGGACATACTCACAGTTTCAATGTGAGTATGTCCCGTTCAATGTGAGTATGGTCCCGTGTGGCTCAGTTGGTAGAGCATGGCGCTTGCAACGCCAGGGTTGTGGGTTCATTCCCCACGGGGGGACCAGGATGAATATGTATGAACTTTCCAATTTGTAAGTCGCTCTGGATAAGAGCGTCTGCTAAATGACTTAAATGTATCGTACAGTTTTCTAACTTGAACCAAGCATACAAATTGTTTACCTAGCATCATACTTAAATTTAAATATTTATCAGTCAATATCAAGCCAAAGCAATAGACTGCCAGCTGAAACAACAAACAGTAGTGCAATGAGACAAAACATGTGACTGCGGTCTCTCCACTTTTTGTCTCTTTGCCAGTCATGTGATTCTTTATTTAGCCAGTTAAGAACAAATTCTTATATACCCTGTCAAAACTGGACGAGACTTGGCCAATTATGCACCGCCCGATGGGACTCCCAATCACAGCTGGATGTGATACAGCCTGGATTTGAACCAAGGACTGTAGTGACACCTCCTGCACTGAGATGCAGTGTCTTAGACCACTGCGCCACATGGGAGCCACTTTACCAGTATACAATATATGCATACAATATAAGCATACAATATATGCTTATATAAGCATACAATGATGTCAGAATATATCTGAACTTACTGATAAATCTTCACACACAAGCATCACCCACAAACAAAATATTTGTTTTATATGTGAATGAAATGAGATTTAAACCTTCCTTTTTAGCGTGTTCGAATGCACACACACACACACACACACACACACACACACACACACACACACAATTGAGTCATTGGACCATAATGCTATGAGTCACTCAGATGGCAGGAGGGTCATTTAGAGTCATGGGCCCATTCACTATGTCACTCAGACAGCAAGAGGGTCATTCCACCAATAGAGTGCCTTTTGGGTAGTGTAATTTGATTTTAAAAAACTATTTATTTCACCTAATTTTAACATTCTGTCATAAAGAGCACATGTTCAACCTTATATGGGTTTATATAAAGAAAAATGACTATAGTAAGTGCCAATTAAGGTAACAGGGTTGACGTAACATAGTTGAAGTTTTCATRAGTCATAAATCTTCTTGTGAGAGGGGAAATATTTATTTCACCTAATTTTAACATTCTGTCATAAAGAGCACATGTTCAACCTTATATGAGTTTATATAAAGAAAAATGACAATAGTAAGTGCCAATTAAGGTAACAGGGTTGACGTAACATAGTTGAAGTTTTCATCAGTCATAAATCTCCTTGTGAGAGGGGAAATGGAAGCTGTGCAACAGCGAGGGGCAATTCAATACAAGCGTCACAAAAATATTGAAATTGTTAAAACATTTCTAGCCTATCTATCTATGGGTTGAGGTGTTATGCTCGACCGGCTCAGTTTTCTGCCACAAAACACTAGAAAATGGCCAAGAAGAGCAGAACCTACTTTTACACTATGATTTTACGATTTCTTTAAAAAAATATTTAATTTAAAAAGGAATAGTTTCACCATATTAAAACGAGAGTTCAGTTCACGTAACAGGGTTGACCTTAAAATGAGAGATAAACATAAATTAATCACTAATCACATGAAATAAATAATAATCTTCAGAAATTACTTTTTCAAAGCAACAAAGAATAACTAGGCCTTTATAATGATAGTGAAAACTTGGGTAAATATTTGGGTTAAGTGGGTTAAAATGTTCATAGAAGTCAGAGAAACATGAGGGACATGTCAAAARGCACATTTTTGGCACTTTAGCAAGTCTTTTATTCATATAAGAAATTTTATTAATTGAGATTTCCATGTGCTCTATATTAAAGAGCAATTTGTTAAATATAACAGGCTTTTAAAATTCAATATTGGTGCACAATTTCTACTTAAAATATCAAAGGGATGCAAAAGGACTCTTTGTGGAAGGACCCAGAAACAATGCTATTTCTATAAAGACTGGGTTCCAGGTGAATAGCACCTTTAATGAATTGTCTGCACAGCCATCTCTACACAATGTTTTGAAAACATGCTGTACCTTACCATTCTCTCAGGGAAATGTAAGTTCCTTGACTTTAAAGCTGATTATTACTTTATTATCCCCCCCCCCCACACACACACACACATCAACACAATATCACTAATCAGGTTTTCCCATTGAGAATTTGGAATTCTCAGCACTAGAAATGACTGACATGAACTTAATGAAGAAAGGGGATCACAAAAGTGCACTGCACAATGCTTCTAATTTGAAATATTCAATATACTGTAGCTCTTACAAACTATAGTTGAAAAACATACAGATATGTATTGGGGATACAATAATCTGCTGCAATGTTGCGATGTACAGTATATGCATCCTATTACTGCTTAACCCTCCCAAACGAAATGCGTCAGAATATTAGCCCTGTCCATATTTTAATTATATGCCATCTAAGCCCTTGATGATGTCTTTTAGAATATTTAGATGACTCTTAGGCCTTTACAGTATCACACTGGGATGCCATGACAAGACAATTAGGTGTAAGAAATCCTGCAATCCTATCATCAATAAAATAATGATTGCATTGGACTCCCAGAGATGCAGGTGCGTTATTGCAAAGATCAACACAGACAATTTGATGATCATTTCTCTGTGTATTTAATTAAAAAACAAGCTCTGGTTATAAACTAGCAGGTGGCGATATTTAGTGGAGAGCCAAGAAGGAACGAGACGTGTCTTTCTCATGGTATGACACACCAGGAATACTTTTTTGTTGTTGTGAATAACAGACAAATCGTTTTTGGCCTATTGTCTTCAAAGCTTATACAATATCCCAAAATCATATGTACAGGGTATATTTATAGAATGATACTTAGAATGATCATACATCAGATGATCTCCCTCTTCACTATCGTTCTCTGATTGTCACAGTTTTTTTCTTATGTTTGAATCTCTCTTCTCACCTCTTACCATATCTCTCTGTGTGCCTATCTCCGTCTCTCATTCACCAAGACTTACTATCTCCGTCATCCTCCTCCTCTCAAGGGAAGCTCACTTAAGCTTTCATTGGTTCAGTGAATCCATGTTGTGATGACATCTCACATCCTTAGCTTAAGTAAATACTGAGCTGTTCAGAATTTTTTKAATCCGATTTCTCTATGTGAGCTTAAATCAAATGTTTAAAAAACAAAAAATGTYTACAGTATATACATTTCTTGCATTTAATAAAAGTATAGACTCTGAGCTTCAAAATGGTATATCATACACTGTAGTTGGAGGAAACAAAGAAAAGTTATGATAGACCTCTTATCCCATGCAGTAGCATAAAGTACTTAAGTAAAAATACTTTAAAGTACTACTTAAGTAATTTTTGGGGGTATCTGTACTTTACTATTTATATTTATATTTATATATATATACTTTTACTTTTACTTCATACATTTTCCCTGACACCCAAAAGTACTCGTTACATTTTGACAGCAAAATGGTCCAATTCACACACTTATCAAGAGAACATCGCTGGTCGTCCCTACTGGCTCTGATCTAGAGGACTCACTAAACACAAATGCTTTGTTTGTAAATTAATATCTGATTGTCGGAGTGTACCCCTGGTTTCCATCATATAAATCATTTGAAATGTAACTTTTMTATAAAGTGTATAAAGTCAGAAAATCTGCTGTCTTAGCCACTGCCTGTCACCAAGGGAGTACCCCAAGGCTCGATCCTAGGTCCCACACACTTCTCAATTTACATCAACAACATAGCTCAGGCAGTAGGAAGCTCTCTCATCCATTTATCCATCTGGCCACTCCCCGTATTTTGTGTTAAATGCTCTACAACAAAGCTTTCTTAGCATCCAACAAGCTTTCTCTACCCTTAACCCTGTTCTGAACACCTCCAAAACAAAGGTCATGTGGTTTGGTAAAAAGAATGCCCCTCTTCCCACAGGTGTGATTACTACCTCTGAGGGTTTAGAGCTAGAGGTAGTCACCTCATACAAGTACTTGGGAGTATGGCTAGAGGGTGCACTGTCCTTCTCTCAGCACATATCAAAGCTGCAGGCTAAAGTTAAATCTAGACTTGGTAATTGCTCCTCTTTCACCCCAGCTGCCAAACTAACCCTGATTCAGATGACCAACCTACCCATGCTAGATTACAGAGACATAATTTATAGATCGGCAGGTAAGGGTGCTCTCGAGTGGCTAGATGTTCTTTACCATTCGGCCATCAGATTTGCCACCAATGCTCCTTATAGGACACATCACTGCACTCTATACTCCTCTGTAAACTGGTCATCTCTGTATACCCATCGCAAGACCCACTGGTTGATGCTTATTTATAAAAACCCTCTTAGGCCTCACTCCCCCCTATCTGAGATATCTACTGCAGCCCTCATTCTCCACATACAACACCCGTTCTGCCAGTCACATTCTGTTAAAGGTCCCCAAAGCACACACATCCCCGGGTCYCTCCTCTTTTCAGATCGCTGCAGCTAGCGACTGGAACGAGCTGCAGAAAATACTCAAACTGGACAGTTTTATCTCAATCTCTTCATTCAAAGACTCAATCATGGATGCTCTTACTGGCAGTTGTGGCTGCTTTGTATGATGTATTGTTGTCTCTACCTTCTTGACCTTTGTGCTGTTGACTTTGCCCAATAATGTTTGTACCATGTTTTTGTGCTGCTACCATGTTGTGTTGCTACCATGTTGTGGTCATGTTGTGTTGCTACCATGCTGTGTTGTCATGTGTTGCTGCCTTGTTATGTTGTTGTCTTAGGTCTGACTTTATGCAGTGTTGTGTCTCTCCTGTTGTGATGTGTTTTTTATTTTTATTTTTATTTATTTTTTAATCCCAGGCCCCTGTCCCCGCAGGAGGCCTTTTGCCTTTTGGTAGGCCGTCATTGTAAATAAGAATTTGTTCTTAACTGACTTGCCTAGTTAAATAAAGGTTAAATAAATAAAAATCTAAGCCCCCCATTCTCTTATAGACAGAAGACTATGACATGGCAGACCAATCATCATCTCTTGGCATCACTAACCCCTCCATTATCTCAGCCAACCCTGGCTAGCCAGGAAGGATCCTATCTTTCTCCCTATATTGCTTAGTGCTTTCTCCTTGGCTAAACTAGGCTCATAATATATTTTTTAATMAATATATACAGATCCAATACGAGTTTGTAATCAAGGCACATGAAAGTTCACATGTTCAAGAAGGCATTTCTGAAGAAAAAAAAGAAAACAACAATAATATTCAGACACAGTTCACTGCCGGAACAGCACCTGGAAGTAAAGAACATGTAGCTACAGTAGTCACTCTATTCTCCTGACAGCTCCAGTTGCGAATGAGCAATCATTTGGTCATTTGGACCCAACTGTTGCACTGCAAAAACTGTTCAAAATATACCTGCAGCTCATTTAYTAAAATCAACATCCAATAAAAAAAACTTATTTGAGCTTTCCCAGGTGAGACGAAGTAAAGTAACTTGAGGGAATTTTAACAAAATTGGCTTCTTATAATTTAACCAAACTGAATTCCACCTGGACTGGCTGACCTCAGAGCAAAAGACGAGCTTATGCCATGAATCCAAGAAAGGGGCAATGCCTGATTGCACCTGACACTGGATCAATGAATTTTGACTAAACAATAGCTTCCAATATTGATCCAGTAATATCCAGCGCTTTGGATTGCTAAATGATCACTATCATCTCATTAGGAAAATGTTTGTCACTATCTCATTAATGGCTTGAAGCAACTACAGTCACAAACGCTTTCAACACACATTTTAGGAGTGGTGTTTGTGTTCACGCACCATTTAACCAGCTCTGTTCCCTTTCAAATGTCCAGCTCTGTTTTGTTTAAAAGTTGGCCTGCCTGAACCCTCATTCATTCTGCCAGGGCTTTCATCAGCCTTTCCCTGCCATGGTAGGGGGTACATCTTGGATCAATTCCAGTTGCATGATTAATCACTCTATTGAATAGCTTTGCCCCTGAACCTGAAACTCATTAAGCCACTGGCTCAGGTTGTCAATAGAAATAAGGTACAATTAAACGTCTCTGTTCCACGCCTCACACCAAACAGGAAGCCCACTAGTGGAGCGCGGAGCAGGTGCCACTGTCCTATTCACAGAGGGTCACTGTGAAGTCAGGAGAGCGTGTCCGCCTATGGCATGGCAGCCACTGAACACAGACCATGAAGTCTAGGAGATTTTATCATAATAGTGAGTCACAGTCTGATTCCTCAGATACCTAACCTGAAGTGGCACATGTTACGTGTAATGTCAACACAGTCATGTTTACAGAGAGGTGTTTATTTAATTACATTTGGAAAGGTCTTGGTTATTACAATCATCCTGTGCTTTATGAATGTATTTCTACCTCACAGAGATAAGATGGAGGTCTACAATCATCATCAGCTTCTCCTATCATTTTCATGCAAATGTTACTTAGTTTTGTCAAGATACAAATAATAGATGTACGGTATTTTCAACTAAAACTAAATTTCATTCGTAACCTTATCCTCGGTTCCTCTGTATTCAGAGGATTGTTTCCCTATCCCCACAGAGGGTTACCATTCAGAGGGAGCCAGAGACCTGCCAATGCATCATTTTTATACCTCAGAAATCTGAGGGATCATGATTGATGCACTGTTTTGACGTCATTCCTTCAAAGGCTCAGCATCTTTGATTTGACAGCCGGCGGAGAGAGAGGAGAGTGAGAGGAGAGGCAATAGAGTGAGGGAGGGAGGTTTTCCAGATGACAATAAAATCAGCTAGCAGCTGCTGCTTGTTCTGAGTGCTCCTCCACGACCCTTAAGACATCAGCCTGCTCCACGCACATAATTACCTTACCACTCTCCAACACTGTGTCTCCGCTGTCCTCCTATGATGTGTGATTCTTTTATCAATGTGAGGTTTGTTTACATGATGTGACATCCCTTCATTTTGTTTTTATATTGTCTTATTGAATGGGCTCTATCAAGGTTTTAGATTTTCACGGGTGTGTAGCACTATATGGAGGGAATCATACACTGTACTGGTAGGTGTATGTCTTACCACGGACTCACATCTCTGTCTGTCTCTAGTGTCATACTTTAGGACCCTCTGACATTGTCTGCCTCGTCCAAGCCTTGCTTAAGGTATTGTCTGGAAGTGAAACGCAGTTCTTCCCTTCATGACTGAGAGGTTCATGCTCTGTGTCTCTCTTCTCTGTCCTGCTGAGGCCTGGCTCAATCCAACAGCTCAGTGGGCTACTGCATTAAGCAGCACCCTGCATTCATCTTTCTCTCACTACATTCTTACCTTCTGTGGTTCATCACTACGATGCACCATTCAAGTTTAGGATGACAAAACATGGTAATTGAATGGGTAAGGTAAAAACTTTTATGCAGAGTCATTTATTTGTCGAGTACAGATCATGGCCTTAATTTTGGTACCAACATGCATACAGTGTTGCTGTAGTACCACTAGTGTTAAAACAGCAAGTCAAACCCCAAAAGACACATAAATCACATCACTTTTAGTGTTTGGAAAAACAATTGAAGCTATTAACCAAACACAGGCATGGAAAGTTGTGTCATTGGCTATAATTGTGATGGCATAGTTGGAATGCCTAAGTCTACTCCCTCATCAATCAGGTGGATGGGTTATGGGATGCATGTGTAACGGATGTGAAATGGCTAGCTAGTTAGTGGGTATGCGCTAATAGCGTTTCAATCAGTTACGTCACTTGCTCTGAGACTTGAAGTAGGGTTTCCCCTTGCTCTGCAAGGGCAGCGGCTTTTGTGGAGRGATGGGTAACGACGCTTCGTGGGTGACTGTTGTTGATGCGTGCAGAGGGTCCCTGGTTCGCGCCCGTGTCGGGGCGAGGGGACGGTCTAAAGTTATACTGTTAAACATGCATGTCTTATATGGTCAGATAATGAACATTGTTTACATTAATCATCATTTACAGTAATCCCAATAACATAAGTATGTTGATGYTCTTCATTGAATTACCTTTTTCCCAGTTGCATGGCCGTAAAGTGTTGGCTTATTCTTCAACATTCCTAATAAGGCTTTACCTCATAGTAGTTTTAGTAGTGACATTCTAGGGTTCTTAGTAATGAGTACAGTCACCCATTCCAACGGCTGTTGGCTTTCCAATGATACTAAACATTTACATAGCAAGGAAACAATGTCAATGAAAGGATTCAAGAGATAGGGGCCATGTCATATATTTATACCAACAAATTGGGGTTGTGCCAGCAACAGAAAAGTATCTGTTAACTCAATGCAGATATTTTGGTTCTTTGCATTGCTTACAATCCACTCTGTCTTTTTGTTTTTCTCTCCATCTCTCTCCATTGGTTTCTCCCTGTTTTCCCCTCCTCTTAGTGTAATTCTCACCTCCAGCTCCTGCAACCGCAGCCTGGCTGACTCATCGGCCCCATCATTAAGCTCTTGCCAAATCTCCCTGATTAAATGGTAAAGGATGAGAATAATGAGCTCTGTTGAGCACCCCTGGCCTCCTGCACGTTTTGGGATAAACAGGAGGCAAATATTAGCCGCTGGAGGCCACACAGGTGGCCATAAAACATAAAGGTGTATTTCTAAAGCTTCGCTCACATTTCTCAAGGCTGGGGCTATTTAAAGCTAGGAGGTAAGAGGTAGATTGGTGCATGGGGAGCTAGGGAGTTGGTGTGGTCGTCAGTGAGTGTGTTAGAGCACAACAGCTTACATCAAAGCTAAGTTTCATTAGTTCTCATGCCAGCCCCCTCCTTTTCTTCACCTACAAATACATGACGTTTCCTCCATGTCATAAAGAGTGAAACTTTTGGAGGGGGAGTTAACCAGGCTGTGAAGCTAACACCTGCATCAGTATCAGTAACCATGGAGATGATGACTTACACAGTGAATTATCTTCTATCCATCGATATTAAGGTATCACATGCAAACGCTCATCACTGGCTAGTTATTTGCATGTAGCTGACGAATCACTGCACCTTATATGAAACACTTACATCTCCTGAATGTATTCCAATTCAGAAAACATGACAGACATGTTTGGTTATGAAATATAATTGTGTGCTTATGGGTTGTTGGTTTGTTYCATGTGATGCCTTGTCCTGCATACTGGAGTGCATTGATGGCTGTGTCTCTCAGCTCACTGATCTAATTCAGATCAGTGGTCTYTCTCCCTGCATGACTTGRGGCTTRAAGTGGCCCATATTGACACTTMGGGGCACARATCAATACAATWTTCTCAAACATCCTCCTGTATCTAGTGTGTACGTAAAACCTAAGGACTGCAACAGACTCCACAGAGCAACTCTTCAGATTTTTGGARGARYATACCGAAATTAATTGCCACTCATTYCTAGTCTTAGGGATTTTGATATTGCTTTTWTCTGCTGCTTGATTTGAATGAAYAACACTGCACTCCACTGGAGAGGAAATCAAATGCACTAAAATAACTTCTCTCTATGTATCTTTAGAGGAATTTATAGCACATTGAGTCAACCACCTCATCGCCTTCCTATCTCAGAGACACACTAAACACGTTTTTCTGTGTAGCGCAATATAAAGAGTTTAATTCACCTCTTCATATCTGAAACTCATTATCATAACTATGTTTGAAGCATTTCAAAAGCAATTTGTCATTGATTTTGTTCCCCCTCTTTCTCTCTTTGTTTTTCCTATTTCGTTCTAAGACATGTGCAATAAAATAATCAGTATCCTGTAGTCCGGCAATGGAGACAAAGTCCTTCTCTATGTGTGGAATAAGGCAGGGGGTGTAGGGGGATGAGTCATCCACAGGAGCGAGGCATGGAAATAAGGAATCTGGAGACTATGTGGCCTCTTGCTGAGATGAAAACATGAGACTTCTGAGCATTAGACACGATCCTGCAGAACAAAGACAGCCAAAATGATCACTGTAACGACGTGTCGATACACACTCTTCATTGATTTATATTGGTTGTGATAAATTACAAAGATATATTTTACTTTATAAGGACAATGCTAAATTAAGGCTACCTAGCTTGCTAGGACAGAACAGATCAGATCAATTAGCACTGAGGTGTGAAGTGAGAGGTGTCAAAGCCCTTGAGCCCAACAATGGTAGGAGAGTTTCACAGCCTCCCCCACCCAATTGCAGAGGCCTTTGAAGCCCCCTCCATCTGTGCAGAGGTCATTACAATACAGTACCCTCTGGATTCATCTCTATTTTGAAATGATATGCAGCCAGGACACTTCAAATGTAAATGACCTTAATAAGAAAAAATATTGTTGCTTTGATCATATCAGAAGATATCCTCCTCGCAATCTCCAAAATACAACAGCCACAGGACAACTTTGTTTGGATAACGTAAAAGACCATTTGCCAAAACTGAAGAGATATAACTAGATAACGACCTCCTTTTCCATGTGGAAAAGAAACGGTGGACAGAGACTTGCTAGCTACGTTAGGTAGCTAACTGGGATTTTCTACAAGGAATCTGCCTCCTGAAAAATGCTTCTCCCAAGTGGGTGTGACACCTAATTCCGTTGCCTGCTGCACTGCTGCTTGGATTCCGCCTTGRGATCTGTTCACCGTCTGCCCTGGCCTGTCTCCCCCTGTCTGGTACATGTACCCCCACCATGCTCCCCCCTCTCTCCCAAGCATTTGCTCGCCTCCAGCACACACGCACTGTTGGGGCGAGTGACTCTGAACTTACAATGGCTAGCCCAAATTCGTTATAWTTTTTTATTGTGCTTTATGCTATTTGCCTCATGACTCCTGCATGCTTTGTTGACTATGATCTTGCTTGTTTACCAAACCATTGGACAGACTATGTTTGTTCCCACACTCGGGACTCTAACTCTCTATTTGTTACACGGACTCTTGGCCTACGATCCTATTCTAACCACCTCTTGCCGGCTTTGTATTAATCTTACCTGATGAAATTGCTGTACAATATGATCTTGTTGCCATAAATCAACACTGCAGAGCTCTTCTGCCATGCCATGACTGTATTACTGCTGATGATATCTGGAAATGTGCATGTACACCCTGGCCCATCTACTGTTGCTAGCCCTAATTCTGCTCTGATATCTGCTTCACTGATTTCTGCTCTCGTAAAAGCCTGGGTTTTCTGCATGTTAAAACTAGAAGCTTATTACCTAAAATGTATCAATTGAAAGTCCGGGTTCACAGCTCCAATCCAGATATGTTGGTCAATACTGAGACGTGGGTTAAGAAAGTGTTTTGAACACTGATGTTAACCCGAGTGGTGCAGCAGTCTAAGGCACTGCATCTCAGCGCAAGAGGCGTCACTACAGACGCCTAGTTAAATGAAGGTTAAAAAAAAACTGATCGGCAAGACAGATCTTCCAAAGGTGGTGGATTGGCAATCTTTACCAAGGAACACCTTCAGTGCTCAAGTCTGTCCCCAAACAATTTGATTTGCTGGTTTTAGGCATTAAACTTTCAAATAGCTCTTTGTTGACTGTTGCTGTGTGTTATCGTCCACCATCAGCCCCGGCCTGTACCCTAAATGCCKTAAGATCTCTCCTGGCCCCTTACACTAAGTCTGAATTTGTCCTGCTAGGTGACCAAAACTGGGACATGCTTAAACCACCTGACCAAGTCCTAAAGCAGTGGGACTCCCTAAATCTTTCTCAGATGATCACCAATCCCACAAGGTATGACTCCAAACACCCAGAAAAGGCTACTCTCCTTGATGATATCCTCACAAATAATCCTGATAGGTATCAGTCTGGTGTTTTCTGTAATGACCTTAGTGATCACTGTTTTACAGCCTGAGTTAGTAATGACTGCTCAGTGAAATTACCTGTCCTGATTAGTCATAGATGCTTGCTAAAACACTTTAATGAGCAAGCCTTCCTTCATGAACTAGCCTCTGTAAAATGGTATAGAATCAGCTTGATCCTCTCTGTCGAAGACGCTTGGATCTTCTTTTTTGATATTTTCAGTGGTTAACAAACATGTTCAGCCCCTGGTTCGACCGTGATCTGGCAGAGTTACTCCACCTCAAGTATTCCATTTGGTGAAAGTGTAACGTTCGTCTGTTGAAGAAGGTTCGGACCAAAGCGCAGCGTGGTGAGTGTTCATGCTTTTATTAAAACTGAACACTTAAACAAAAATAACAACGAGAATACACGAAACCGAAACAGTCCTGTCAGGTGAAAAACACTAAACAGAAAACAACTACCCACAAAGCATAGGCGGAAAAAAGCTACCTAAGTATGGTTCTCAATCAGAGACAACGATAGACAGCTGCCTCTGATTGAGAACCACACCCGGCCAAACACAAAGAAATACAAAACATAGTCAATGAACATAGAATGCCCACCCAAATCACACTCTGACCAAACCAAAATAGAGACATAAAAAGCTCTCTACGGTCAGGGCTTGACAGAAAGGCTCGGCACATGCATACTCAGGCTGACTGGCCCTCGTTCAGGCAAATGAGAAATAAGTGCACTCAGGCTATCCGGAAGGCCAATGTTAGTTACTTTAAAGAGCAGTTATCTCTCTGTGGGTCTAACCCCAAGAAGGTCTGGAAAACGGTTAAAGACCTGGAGAATAAACCCTCCTCACAGCTGCCCATGTCACTTAATGTTGATGATGTGGTTGTTGTATTAGAAGCAGTGGGAGATGAGGAAATGTTGGACGGGCAAGGAGCACATGGCTGAGCTCTTTAATCACCACTTCATTAAGTCAGTATTCCTATTTGACTCAGCCATGCCTCCATGCCCGTCCAACATGTCCTCATCTCCCACCCCTTCTAATACGACTAGCCCCGTTGCTCCTTCCTCTTTTTCACCTGCCTCGCTACAAAGTTTCTCCCTGCAGGCGGTCACTGAGTCCGAGGTGCTAAAGGAGCTTCTTAAACTTTACCCCCCCCAAAAAAAACATCTGGGTCAGATGGTTTAGACCCTTTCTTCTTTAAGGTTGCTGCCCCTATCATCGCAAAGCCTATCTCTGAACTTTTTAACCTCTCTCCTCTCTGGGGAGGTCCCATTGCTTGGAATGCAGCCTCGGTGGGTCCTTTATTTAAAGGGGGAGATCAAGCGGGCAGCGATCGGTTGAAGAGCATGCATTTAGTTGCAACTTTTCAGGGAAGTTAGGAACCAACATACACAGGCAGTCAGGAAGCTAAGGCTAGCTTTTTCAAACAGAAATGTGCATCCTGTAGTACAAACTCAAAAAGTTCTGGGACACTGTAAAGTCCATGGAGAATAAGAGCACCTCCTCCCAGCTGCCCACCGCACTGAGGCTAGGAAACACTGTCACTACCGATAAATCCACAATAATTGAGAATTTCAATAAGCATTTTTCTACAGCTGGTCATGCTTTCCACCTGGCTACCCCTACCCCAGTCAACAGCCCTGCGCTCCCCACAGCAACTCGCCCAAACCTCCCTCACTTCTCCTTCACCCAAATCCGGATAGCTGATGTTCTGAAAGAGATGCAAAATCTGGACCCCTACAAATCAGCCGGGCTAGACAATCTGGACCCTCTCTTTCTAAAATGATCAGCCGAAATTGTTGCAACCCCTATTACTAGCCTGTTCAATCTCTCTTTCATATCGTCTGAGATTCCCATAGATTGGAAAGCTGCTGCGGTCATCCCCCTCTTCAAAGGGGGAGACACTCTAGACCCAAACTGCTACAGACCAATATCTATTCTACCCTGCCTTTCTAAGGTCTRTGAAAGACCTTTCCCAACAAAAGTGTTGGGAAAAAATTATTGATGTCTATAATATTCTCTCTGGTATGCAATCTGGTTTCCGCTCAGGTAATGGACGTGTCACTGCAACCTTAAAGGTCTTAAATTATGTCACCATTGCCGTTGATTCTAAGCAATGTTGTGCTGCTATTTTTATTGACCTGGTCAAAGCTTTTGATACAGTATCAAATCAAATCAAATTTATTTGTAATGCCCTTCTTACATCAGCTGATGTCACAAAGTGCTGTACAGAAACCCAGCCTAAAACCCCAAACAACAAGCAATGCAGGTGTAGAAGGACGGTGGCTAGGTAAAACTCCCTAGAAAGGCCAGAAACTAGGAAGAAACCTAGAGAGGAACCAGGCTATGAGAGGTGGCCAGTCCTCTTCTGGCTGTGCCGGGTGGAGATTATAACAGAGCATGGCCAAGATGTTCAAATGTTCATAGATGACCAGCAGGTTAAAATAATAATAATCACAGTGGTTGTCGAGGGTGCAACAGGTCAGCACCTCAGGAGTAAATGTCAGTTGGCTTTTCATAGCCGATCATTCAGAGTATCTCTAATGTTCCTGCTGTCTCTAGAGAGTTGAAAACAGCAGGTCTGGGACAGGTAGCACGTCCGGTGATCAAGTCAGGGTTCCATAGCCGCAGGCAGAACAGTTGAAACTGGAGCAGCAGCACGGCCAGGTGGACTGGGGACAGCAAGGAGTCATCAGACCAGGTAGTCCTGAGGCATGGTCCTAGGGCTCAGGTCCTCCCGAGAGAGAGAGAGAGAAAGCAAGAAAGAAAGAAAGAAAGAAAGAAAGAAAGAAAGAAAGAAAGAAAGAAGAAAGAAAGGAAAGAAAGAAAGAAAGAAAGAAAGAGAAAGAAAGAAAGAAAGAAAGAAGAAGAGAGAGAGAAAGAAAGAGAGAAAGAGAGAGAGAATTAGAGAGAGCATACTTAAATTCACACAGGACACCAGATAAGACAGGAGAAATACTCCAGATATAACAGACTGACCCTAGCCCCCCAACACATAAACTACTGCATCATAAATACTGGAGMCTGAGACAGGAGGGGTCGGGAGACACTGTGGCCCCATCCGACGATACCCCCGGACTGGGCCAAACAGGCAGCATCTAACCCCACCCACTTTGCCAAAGCACAGCCCCCACACCACTAAAGGGATATCTTCAACCACCAACTTACCATCCTGAGACAAGGCAGAATATAGCCCACAAAGATCTCCACCACGGCACAACCCAAGGGGGGGCGCCAACCCGGACAGGAAGATCACGTGCATGACTCAACCCACTCAAGTGACGCACCCCTCCTAGGGARGGCATGGAAGAGCACCAGTAAGCCAGTGACTCAGCCCCTGTAATAGGGTTAGAGGCAGAGAATCCCAGTGGAGAGAGGGGAACCGGCAAGACAGAGACAGCAAGGGGGGTTCGTTACCCCAGTGCCTTTCCGTTCACCTTCACACTCCTGGGCCAGACTACACTCAATCATAGGACCTACTGAAGAGATGAGTCTTCAATAAAGTCTTCAATAAAGGTTGAGACCGAGTCTGCGTCTCTCAAATGGGTAGGCAGACCATTCCATAAAAATGGACCTCTATAGGAGAAAGCCCTGCCTCCAGCTGTTTGCTTAGAAATTCTAGGGACAGTAAGGAGACCTGCGTCTTGTGACTGTAGCGTACGTGTAGGTATGTACGGCAGGACCAAATTGGAAAGATAGGTAGGAGCAAGCCCATGTAATGCTTTGTAGGTTAGCAGTAAAACCTTGAAATCAGCCCTTGCCTTTACAGGAAGCCAGTGTAGAGAGGCTAGCACTGGAGAAATATGATCAAATATTTTGGTTCTAGTCAAGATTCCAGCAGCCGTGTTTAGCACTAACTGAAGTTTATTTAGTCCTTTATCCAGGTAGCCAGAAAGGAGAGCATTGCAGTAGTCTAACCTAGAAGTGACAAAAGCATGGATTCATTTTTCTGCATCATTTTTGGACAGAAAGTTTCTGATTTTTGCAATGTTACGTAGATGGAAAAAAAGTTGTCCTTGAAACAGTCTTGATATGTTCGTCAAAAGAGAGATCAGGGTCCAGAGTAACGCCGAGGTCCTTCACAGTTTTATTTGAGACGAATGTACAACCATCAAGATTAATTGTCAGATTCAACAGAAGATCTCTTTGTTTCTTGGGACCTAGAACAAGCATCTCTGTTTTGTCCGAGTTTAAAAGTAGAACATTTGCAGCCATCCACTTCCTTATGTCTGAAACACAGGCTTCTAGCGAGGGCAATTTTGGGCTTCGCCATGTTTCATCGAAATGTACAGCTGTGTGTCATCCGTATAGCAGTGAAAGTTAACATTATGTTTCCGAATGACATCACCAAGAAGTAAAATATATAGTGAAAACAATAGTGATCCTAAAACGGAACCTTGAGGAACACCAACATTTACAGTTGATTTGTCAGAGAACAAACCATCCACAGAGAAAACTGATATCTTTCCGATAGATAAGATCTAAACCAGGCCAGAACTTGTCCATGTAGTTCAATTTGCATTTCCAATCTCTCCAAAAGAATGTGGTACAGTAGGCCATTCCTCTCTTGTGGGTCGGTTAGGGAGTATTGGTGTCTCTGAGGGGTCTGTGGCCTGGTTTGCTAACTACCTCTCTCAAAGAGTGCAGTGTATAAAGTCAGAACATCTGCTGTCTCAGCCACTGCCTGTCACCAAGGGAGTACCCCAAGGCTCGATCCTAGGTCCCACACACTTCTCAATTTACATCAACAACATAGCTCAGGCAGTAGGAAGCTTGTTCATCCATTTATATGCAGATGATACAGTCTTATACTCAGCTGGCCCCTCCCTGGATTTTGTGTTAAATGCTCTACAACAAAGATTTCTTAGTGTCCAACAAGATTTCTCTGCCCTTAACCCTGTTCTGAACACCTCCAAAACAAAGGTAATGTGGTTTGGTAAGAAGAATGCCCTCTCCCGCCGGTGTGATTACTACCTCTGAGGGTTTAGAGCTAGAGATAGTCAGCTCTTACAAGTACTTGGGAGTATGGCTAGACGGTACACTGTCCTTCTCTCAGCACATATAAAAGCTGCAAGCTAAGGTTAAATCTACACTTGGTTTCCTCTATCGTAATCACTCCTCTTTCACCCCAGCTGCCAAACTAACCCTGATTCAGATGACCATCCTACCCATGCTAGATTTGAGACATAATTTATAGAACGGCAAGTAAGGATCCTCTCGAGCAGCTATATGTTCTTTACCATTAACCTCACTAGGGTATTGTGGATGGTAGCGTCCCACCTCGTCAACAGCCAGTGAAACTGCAGGCGCCAAATTCAAAACAACAGAAATCCCATAATAAAATTCTCAAACATACAAGTATTTTACACCATTTTAAAGATACACTTGATGTACATCCAGCCACAGTGTCCAATTTCAAAAAGGCTTTACGACGAAGCACACCAAACAATTATGTTAGGTCAGAGCCAAGTCACAGAAAAACACAGCCATTTTTCCAGCCAAAGAGGCAGTCACAAAAAGCAGAAATAGAGATAAAATGTATCACTAACCTTTGATGATCTTCATCAGAATGACACTCATAGGACTTCTGTTACACAATACATGTTACAGTGGGGAGAACAATATTTGATACTGTCATGTTTTGTCTTTGATCATGTCTTGTCCCTTGCTTCCCTCTGCTGGTCTTATTAGGTTCTTTCTTCTTTTTCTCTCTCTCTATCGTTCCGTTTCCTGCTCCCAGCTGTTTCTCATTCTCCCTACGACCTCATTTACTCTTTCACACCTGTCCCCTATTTTGCCCTCTGATTAGAGTCCCTATTTCTCCCTCTGTTTCCGCTCCTGTCCTTGTCGGATTCTTGTTTGATTGTTGCTGTTCCTGTGTCCTTGTTCCGCCCTGTCGTGTTCTCTGCCTTCTTCAGATGCTGCGTGTGAGCAGGTGTCTATGTCAGCTACGGCCTGTGCCTTCCTGAAGCGACCTGCAGTCTGTTGGTCGCGGTCTCCAGTCGTTCCTCTCTATTGACGAGAGGATTTCAGTTTCCTGTTTTGGATTACCATTGATTATATCCAGGAGAATCATTATTTGTTTAATACTGGATAAAGACTCTTTACTATTACGTCGCTTTTGGGTCCTCATTCATCAGCATAACAGATACACTGACGATTTTGCAGGTTTTCCTACTTACAAAGCATGTAGAGGTCTGTCATTTTTATCATAGGTACACTCTCAACTGTGAGAGACGGAATCTAAAACAAAAATCCAGAAAATCACATTGATTGATTTTTAAGTAATTAATTTGCATTTTATTGCATGACATAAGTATTTGATACATCAGAAAAGCAGAACTGATATTTGGTACAGAAACCTTAGTTTGCAATTACAGAGATCATACATTTCCTGTAGTTCTTGACCAGGTTTGCACACACTGCAGCAGGGATTTTGGCCCACTCCTCCATACAGATTCCTCTCCAGATCCTTCAGGTTTCGGGCTGTCGCTGGGCAATACGGACTTTCGGCTCCCTCCAAAGATTTTCTATTGGGTTCAGGTCTGGAGACTGGCTAGGCCACTCCAGGACCTTGAGAATGCTTCTTACGGAACCACTCCTTAGTTGCCCTGGCTGTGTGTTTCGGGTCGTTGTCATGCTGGAAGACCCAGCCACGACCCATCTTCAATGCTCTTACTGAGGGAAGGAGGTTGTTGGTCAAGATCTCGCGATACATGGCCCCATCCATCCTCCCTCCAATACGGTGCAGTCGTCCTGTCCCCTTTGCAGAAAAGCATCCCCAAAGAAGTGATGTTTCCACCCTCCATGCTTCACGGTTGGGATGGTGTTCTTTGGGGTTCTGTACTCATCCTTCTATTCCTCCAAAACACGGCGAGTGGAGTTTAGAGCAAAAAGCTCTATTTTTGTCTCATCAGACCACATGACCTTCTCCCATTCCTCCTCTGGATCACCAGATGGTCATTGGCAAACTTCAGACGGCCTGGACATGCGCTGGCTTGAGCAGGGGGACCTTGCGTGCGCTGCAGGATTTAATCCATGACGGCGTAGTGTGTTACTAATGGTTTTCTTTGAGACTGTGGTCCCAGCTCTCTTCAGGTCATGACCAGGTCCTGCCGTGTAGTTCTGGGCTGATCCCTCACATTCCTCATGATCATTGATGCCCCACGAGGTGAGATCTTCATGGAGCCCAGGACCGAGGGTGATTGACCGTCATCTTGAACTTCTTCCATTTTCTAATAATTGTGCCAACAGTTGTTGCCTTCTCACCAAGCTGCTTGGCTATTGTCCTGTAGCCATCCCAGCCTTGTTACAGGTCTACAATTTATCCCTGATGTCCTTACACAGCTCTCTGGTCTTGGCCATTGTGGAGAGGTTGGAGTCTGTTTGAATTGATGTGTGTGGACAGGTGTCTTTTTATACAGGTAACGAGTTCAAACAGGTGCAGTTAATACAGGTAATGAGTGGAGAACAGGAGGGCTTCTTAAAGAAAAAACGAACAGGTCTGTGAGAGCGGAAATTCTTACTGGTTGGTAGGTGATCAAATACTTATGTCATGCAATAAAATGCAAAATTAATTACTTAAAAATCATACAATGTGATTTTCTGGATTTTTGTTTTAGATTCCGTCATCTCACAGTTGAAGTGTACCTATGATAAAAAATTACAGACCTCTACATGCTTTGTAAGTAGGAAAACCTGCAAAATTGTCAGTGTATCAATACTTGTTCTCCCACTGTTGTGTTTCTGGAAAGTTCATATTTATATCCAAAAATCTGAGTTTACATTGGCGCGTTATGTTCAGTAGTTCCACAACATCCGGTGAATTTGCAGAGAGCACATCAATTTACAGAAATACTCATAATAAAAATTGCTAAAAGATCAAACTGTTATGCATGGAATTTTAGATCCACTTCTCCTTAATGCAACCGCTGTGTCAGATTTCAAAAAAACTTTACGGAAAAAGCACCACCATGCAATAATCTGAGTACAGCGCTCAGAGATCAAAACAACCCAAATAGATATCCGCCATGTTGTGTAGTCAACAGAAGTCAGAAATAGCATTATAATATTCACTTACCTTTGATGATCTTCATCAGAATGCACTCCCAGGAATCCCAGTTCCACAATAAATGTTTGTTTGTGTTCGATAATGTCCATCATTTATGTCCAAATACCTCTTTTTTGTTGCGCGTTTAGCCCAGTAATCCAAATTCATGACGCGTGATCACTAGGTGCAGGCGAAAAGTCAAAAGTTCCGCTACAGTCCGTAGAAACATGTCAAACGATGTATAGAATCAATCTTTAGGATGTTTTTTAACATAAATCTTCAATATTTGTTCCAACCGGAGAATTCCTTTGTCTTCAGAAATGCAATGGAACGCAAGCTAACTATCACGTGAACGCGCGTGGCCAGCTCGTGGCTCCTTGGCAGACCTCTGACTCATTACCCTCTCAATCGCCCCCCTTCACAGTAGAAGCATCAAACAAGGTTCTAAAGACTGTTGACATCTAGTTGAAGCCTTAGGAAGTGCAATATGACCCCATAGACACTGTGTATTTGATAGGCAAAGAGTTGAAAAACAACAAACCTCAGATTTCCCACTTCCTGGTTGGATTTCTTCTCAGGTTTTTGCCTGCCATATGAGTTCTGTTATACTCACAGACAACATTCAAACAGTTTTAGAAACTTCAGAGTGTTTTCTATCCAAATATACTAATAATATGCATATTCTAGCTTTTATGGCTGAGTAGCAGGCAGTTTAATTTGGGCACGCTTTTCATCCAAATATCCCAATGCTGCCCCCTACCTAGAGAGGTTAAGCCATCAGATTTGCCACCAATGCCCCCCTTATAGGACACCATCATTCACTCTATCTCCTCTGTAATGTGGTCATCTCTGTATACCTGTCTCAAGACCCACTCGTTGATGTTTATTTATAAACCCTCTTAGGCCTCACTCCCCCCTATCTGAGATACCTACTGCAGCCCTGATCCTCCACATACAACACCCGTTCTGCCAGTCACATTCTGTTTAAGGTCCCCAAAGCACACACATCCCTGGTCGCTCCTCTTTTCAGTTCGCTGCAGCTAGTGACTGGAACGAGCTGCCAAAAACACTCAAACTGGACAGTTTTATCTCAATCTCTTCATTCAAAGACTCAATCATGGACACTCTTACTGACAGTTGTGGCTTTTGTATGATGTATTGTTGTCTCTACCTTCTTGCCCTTTGTGCTGTTGTCTGTGCCCAATAATGTTTGTACCATGTTTTTTGTGCTGCTACCATGTTGTGCTGCTGCCATTGTTGTGTGCTAAATCAAATCAAATTTATTTATTAAGCCCTTCTTACATCAGCTGATATCTCAAGGTGCTGTACAGAAACCCAGCCTAAAACCCCAAACAGCAAGCAATGCAGGTGTTGTTGTGCTACCATTGTTTTGTCATGTTGTGTTGCTACCATGCTGTGTTGTCATGTGTTGCTGCCATGATATGTTGTTGTCTTAGGTCTCTCTTTATGTAGTGTTATGGTGTCTCTCTTGTCGTGATTGTGGTTTTGTCCATATTTTTATTTAATTTTTAATTCCATCCGCCCTCCCGCAAGAGGCCTTTTGCCTTTTGGTAGAAATTTGTTCTTTAACTGTCTTGCCTAGTTAAATAAAGGTTAAATAAAAAATACAAGTAAATACAAAATATTGGTTATTTTACGATACAACAGGGGAGAGATTTTAGGGTTACAATTCAAAATGGCTTTGATCTTCTACATGAGCCCATACACATGCAGTAGCATGATGTTCTGTTGATTTGACTTTGGTATTAAAGGAAGGGGGAGCATGTTGTTAGCTATTGTCATCCTTGTAGTGCTTGGCACAGCCTCCCACTCGTCGTGATCGATGTTAGGGCAATTCCATCCCTTTCAACATAATTTTCATGATCTCCAGCACAATACCCAGTGTCAACATATGTGAAAACGGTGCATTTTTATGTTTTGTAGAAAACATATATAAAGTTAAAAAGATCTTACCCAATGATAAAGCGATTTTCAACACTATAATATTCGCAGCAGGTGTTGCAGGTGTTGAAAATCACTGTTTTTCATTCTTTTAATCCTACCCTGTGATGTCAAAGAGAAGCATTTCTTATTTTTTCAACACAGATCATAGAAACACGCCGTTTTGACACATGTAGACACTGGTATGTGTTGGAGATCATGAATATGAGGTGAAAAAGTGCGGAAATGCACAAGGGGCAATTTCCCTTTTATAATTATCTTTACAAGCTCCATAGGTTGATGTGGAATCATGTCGGGGAGAGAGGGGTATGTCAAGGTTTCCCACGGACACATGGAGTTATCTTCTCAGTACAGAGCCTCGTTCAGCTACAAACCCCTGGTCAAGTGACCATGAGTAACAACCCCTGCTCTATTTCAGGCTGTGTTGTTCTCCCATTCCTGTGTTTGGTTTAATGAATGAAAGAGAGGTTCATGGGGTGGAAAGTCACATGTTGAAACATCCTAGGCAAGTGTTAGATGAAAGTGGTAATTAAGCCAGACACCATTCGTGGCGCATAATTTATCGCCTTTCTAAAAATATCATAGGTTCCATAAAAAAGTCTATTAAATCACTTAAATAGCATTAGTATTTTGTTTTAAGAAGGGAGAAAGAAACCAGACTTGTTGTCAGTCAGTTTATCCTAAAACATGGTATTTAATGACAATACTGATCTTATCTGTCCACCGCAACAGACATCTCAAATCAAATCAATATCAACGTTTATTTGTCACGTGCGCCGAATACAAGAGGTGTAGACCTTACAGTGAAATGCTTACTTACAGGCTCTAACCAATATTGTGAAAAAAGGAATGTGTGTGTTGTGTGTGTGTGTGTGTGTGTGTGTGTGTGTGGTGTGTGTGTGTGTGTGTGTGTGTGTGTGTGGTGTGTGTGTGTGTGTGTGTGTGTGTTGTGTGTGTGTGTGTGTGTTGTGTGTGTGTGTGTGTGTGTGTGTGTGTGTGGGTAAGTACAGAAATAAACAACAGTAAAAAGACATTTGAAAATAAGAGTAGCAAGGCTATATACAGGCACCGGTTAGTCAGGCTTATTGAGGTAGTATGTACATGTAGGTATGGTTAAAGTGGACTAAGCATATATGATGAACAGAGAGTAGCAGTAGCGTAAAAAGAGGGGTTGGTGGGTGGTGGACTCAATGCAGATAGCCCGGTTAGCCAATGTGCGGGAGCACTGGTTGGTCGGGCCAATTGAGGGAGTATGTACATGAATGTATAGTTAAAGTGACTATGCATATAAGATAAACAGAGAGTAGCAGCAGCGTAAAAGAGGGGTTGGGGGGGACAAAATGCAAATAGTCTGGGTAACATTTGGTTACCTGTTTCAGGAGCTTGGCTTGGGGGTAAAAACTGTTGAGAAGCCTTTTTGTCCTAGACTATGGCAGTCGGTACGCTTGCCATACGGTAGTAGAGAGAACAGTCTATGACTGGGGTGGCTGGGTCTTTGACATTTTTAGGCCTTCCTCTGACACCGCCTGGTGTAGAGGTCCTGGATGGCAGGCAGCTTTGCCCAGTGATGTACTGGGCCGCACCGCACTACCCTCTGTAGTGCCTTGCGGTCAGAGGCCGAGCAATTGCCGTACCAGGCAGTGATGCAACTGGTCAGGGTACTCTCGATGTTGCAGCTGTAGAAGCTTTTGAGGATCTCAGGACCCATGCCAAGTCTTTTTAGTTTCCTGAGGGGAATAGGCTTTGTCGTGCCCTCTTCACGACTGTTCTTGGTGTGTTTGGACCATTCTAGTTTGTTGTTGATGTGGACACCAAAGAATTTGAAGCTCTCAACTGCTCCACTACAGCCCCGTCCATGAGAATGGGGACGTCCTCTGTGCTCCTTTTCCTGTAGTCCACAATCATCTCCTTAGTCTTGGTTCGTTGAGGGATAGGTTGTTATTCTGGCACACCCGGCCAGGTCTTTGACCTCCTCCCTATAAGCTGTCTCGTCGTTGTCGGTGATCAGGCTTACCGCTGTTGTGTCGTCTGCAAACTTAATGATGGTGTTGGAGTCATGCCTGCCATGCAGTCGTGGGTGAACAGGAGTACAGGAGGGGACTGAGCACGCACCCCTGGGAGCTCCAGTGTTGAGGATCAGCGTGGCAGATTGTGTTGCTACCTACCCTCACCACTTGGGGCGGCCCGTCAGGAAGTCCAGGTCCAGTTGCAGAGGGAGGGGTTTAGTCCCAGGTTTCTTAGCTTAGTGATGAGCTTTGAGGGTACTATGGTGTTGACGCTGAGCTTAGTCAATGAATAACATTTGTCACATAAGTTTTTTTTTGTCCAGGTGGAAAGGACAGTGTGGACTGCAATAGAGATTGCATCATCTGTGGATCTGTTTGGGCGGTATGCAAATTGAGTGGTCTAGGATTTCTGGATAATGGTGTTGATGTGAGCCATTACCAGCCTTTCAAAGCACTTCATGGCTACGGATGTGAGTGCTACGGGTCTGTAGTCATTTAGGCAGGTTGGCCTTTGTGTTCTTCGGGCACAGGGACTATGGTAGTCTGCTTGAAACATGTTGGTATGTTTATTCACGACTAAATCAGGGACATATTGAAAATGTTAGTGAAGCCACCTGTCAGTTGGTCAGCACATGCCCGAGCACACATCCTGGTAATCCGTCTGGGCCCCGCAGCCTTTGTGATGTTGACCTGTTTAAAGGTCTTACTCACGTCGCTACGGAGAGCGTGATTCACACAGTCGTCCGGAACAGCTGATGCTCTCATGCATGCTCATGTTGCTTGCCTCGAAGGCGAGCATAGAAGTGATTTAGCTCGTCTGGTACTCGTGTCACTGGGCAGCTAGCGGCTGTGCTTCTCTCTGAGTCTGTAATAGTTTGCGAGCCCTGCACATCCGACGAGCGTCGGAGCCGGTGTAAGATATGATTCAATCTTAGCCCTGTATTGACGCTTTGCCTGTTTGATGGTTCGTCCGCAGGGCTAGCGGGATTTCTTGTAAGCTTCCGGGTTAGTAGTGCCGCACCTTGAAAGCGGTAGCTTACCCTTTAGCTCAGTGTGAGTTGCCTGTAATCATGGCTTCTGGTTGGGGTATGTACGTTACAGTCACTGTGGGGAAGACGTCCTCAATGCACTTGTTGATAAAAGCCAGTGACTGATGTGGTGTATTCCTCAATTGCATCGGAGAATCCTGGAACATGGTTTTCCAGTTGTTGATAGCAAAACAGTCCTGTAGTTTAGCATCTGCTTCATCTGACCCTTTTTTATAGACCGAGTCACTTGGTTGCTTCCTGTTTAATATTTGCTTGTAAGCAGGAATCAGGTAGGATAGAGTTGGTGGTCGGATTTACCAATGGAGGGCGAGGGAGACGCTTTGTACGCGTCTCTGTGTGTG
>NC_036850.1:19307663-19411879 GCF_002910315.2 Salvelinus sp. IW2-2015
TCAGATTCAACAGAAGATCTCTTTGTTCTTGGGACCTAGAACAAGCATCTCTGTTTTGTCCGAGTTTAAAAGTAGAACATTTGCAGCCATCCACTTCCTTATGTCTGAAACACAGGCTTCTAGCGAGGGCAATTTTGGGCTTCGCCATGTTTCATCGAAATGTACAGCTGTGTGGCATCCGTATAGCAGTGAAAGTTAACATTATGTTTCCGAATGACATCACCAAGAAGTAAAATATATAGTGAAAACAATAGTGATCCTAAAACGGAACCTTGAGGAACACCAACATTTACAGTTGATTTGTCAGAGAACAAACCATCCACAGAGAAAATGATATCTTTCCGATAGATAAGATCTAAACCAGGCCAGAACTTGTCCATGTAGTTCAATTTGCATTTCCAATCTCTCCAAAAGAATGTGGTACAGTAGGCCATTCCTCTCTTGTGGTCGGTTAGGGAGTATTGGTGTCTCTGAGGGGTCTGTGGCCTGGTTTGCTACCTCTCTCAAAGAGTGCAGTGTATAAAGTCAGAACATCTGCTGTCTCAGCCACTGCCTGTCACCAAGGGAGTACCCCAAGGCTCGATCCTAGGTCCCACACACTTCTCAATTTACATCAACAACATAGCTCAGGCAGTAGGAAGCTTGTTCATCCATTTATATGCAGATGATACAGTCTTATACTCAGCTGGCCCCTCCCTGGATTTTGTGTTAAATGCTCTCAACAAAGATTTCTTAGTGTCCAACAAGATTTCTCTGCCCTTAACCCTGTTCTGAACACCTCCAAAACAAAGGTAATGTGGTTTGGTAAGAAGAGATGCCCCTCTCCCCCCGGTTGTTTACTACCTCTGAGGGTTTAGAGCTAGAGATAGTCAGCTCTTACAAGTACTTGGGAGTATGGCTAGACGGTACACTGTCCTTCTCTCAGCACATATAAAAGCTGCAAGCTAAGGTTAAACTACACTTGGTTTCCTCTATCGTAATCACTCCTCTTTCACCCCAGCTGCCAAACTAACCCTGATTCAGATGACCATCCTACCCATGCTAGATTTGAGACATAATTTATAGACGGCAAGTAAGGATCCTCTCGAGCAGCTATATGTTCTTTACCATTAACCTCTAACAGCCCTCTACCCCGGGTCCGGAGCACCCCATCCCCCACACACTGATTAGCATAGCTAGCATAGCTTCACAAGTAGATAGTAGCATCTAAATAATCATTAAATCACAAGTCCAAGACACCAGATGAAAATACAGATCTTTGTGAATAAAGCCACCATTTCAGATTTTTAAAATGTTTTACAGGGAGACAAATATGTAAATCTATTACTAACACGTTAGCAAAAATAACACCACTATTCTAACTCCATCAGTTTCTTACTCCTTCAGGATGCTAATCCCAATTCGGCTCAACTAAGATATTGATATCCACTAACCAAGAAAAAACCTCTTCAGATGACAGTCTGTAACATATTCATGGTATAGGATAGTTTTTTGTTAGAAAAATGCATATTTCAGGTAGAATCACAGTTACATTGCACCGACCATCACAAATCGACTAGAATTACTAGATAGAGCAACGTGTATGACCAATTTACTCATCAAAACATTTCATAAAAATAGACAAAGCATAGCAATGGAAAGACCCAGTTCTTGTGATTCAGACCATATTCAGATTTTCTAAGCGTTTTTCCGCGAAAACACAATAATCGATAAGTTGCATACCACATGTGCAAACGTTCCAGAGCATCGATTCCAGCCAAGAGCGCTTAACGTAATCACCCCAAAATATATTATTTTTCACTAACCTTCTCGAATCTTGCCGCAGTGACCTCCTGTACTCAGTTTTACCAATATACATATACAGTTTTGTTCGAAAGTGGCATATTTAGCCATACACAACCGTGGTTACACGAACTAAAAATTACTAGGAAATCAAGGCCCAATATGTCTTGACGTCATCTATTCAGAGTGATCTAAGTTTAATTGAAAGCTAATCATATACTTGACTAAAAAATACAGGGTTGACAGGATCGAAAGACAATTAGTTCTTAATGCAACCGCTGATTTACATTTTTAAATAATTATCCTTACTTTTCAATACAGGGTTCGCCAAGTGAAGCATACCAACAAAATGGCGAAATATGCGTTTAAAAATATGTTCGACAGAAACACGATTTATCATATTAATATTGCTTACTTTGGCTGTTCTTCCATCAGATTCTGGGCATGTATCCTTTCTATGGTTATAAACGTCTTTTGGTCGATAGTAGGTCCTCTGTCCTTCGAAATATGTCCACCACCAACGACCGACACCCCAAAACGTGTCCAAAGTTTCAGAGTGCACCAACAAATAAATTCTCAAAATCGCACTAAAGGGATATAAATGTGCTATAAAACGGTTCAAATTAACACATTATGATGTTTTTAACAACTATAACGACTGAAACAGACGGCAGAAATATTGCTGGTTAGACAACGATTTGGAACGAGGCAAGTTCCGATGGCCTTCACGCTTCAGCGCACGCGAGAAAGGGCGGTCCTATACATTTTGTCTTTTATAATGGCTGTGAATGTCCCATCGATTTCATTCAACGTGATGACGTGACAGAACCCAGAGGAAGACTAGGAGTGTCGGTTCTTCATAGCATTCACTGTCGCCTTAAAAACAGACTGCCAGATCAGAGGTAAAAATTTCTGAAATCTGAACCCTGTCATGAAAAGTGCTGTAGAAATTGTTCTGTACCCTCAGAGACCAAATTCCAAACTTCTATAGAAACTAGAAGGTTGTTTTCTATCCAATATAACAAAATATGCATATTGTACGATCAAGAATTTAGCACGAGGCAGTTGTAATTGGGACCCAAATGCTAATGCGGAAAGCACCCCTATAGTTCCAAGAAGTTACCTCACTGGGTGATGTGGGATGGTGAGCGTCCCACCTCGTCAACAGCCAGTCGAAACTGCAGGGGCGCCAAATCAAAACACAGAAATCCCATAATAAAAATCCTCAACCATACAAGTTTTACACCATTTTAAAGTACACTTGATGTACATCCAGCCACAGTGTCCAATTTCAAAAGGCTTTACGCGAGCACACAAACAATTTATGTGAGTCCAGAGCCAATCAACAGAAAAAACAAGCCATTTTTTCCAGCCAAAGAGAGCAGTCACAAAAAGAGAAATAGAGATAAATGTATCACTAACTTTTGATGATCTTCATCAGATGACACTCATAGGACTCATTTCACAATACATGATGTTTGTTGAAAGTTCATATTTATATCCAAAAATCTGTGTTACATTGGCGCGTTATGTTCAGTAGTTCCACAACATCCGGTGATTTTGCAGAGAGCACATCAATTTACAGAAATACTCATAATAAACATTGCTAAAAGATACAAACTGTTATGCATGGAATTTTAGGATCCACTTCTCCTTAATGCAACCGCTGTGTCAGATTTCAAAAAAACTTTACGGAAAAGCACAACATGCAATAATCTGAGTACAGCGCTCAGAGATCAAAACAACCCAAATAGATATTCCGCCAATGTTGTGTAGTCAACAAGAAGTCAGAAATAGCATTATAATATTCACTTACTTTGATGATCTTCATCAGATGCACTCCCAGGAATCCCAGTTCCACAATAAATGTGTTTTTGTTCGAAATGTCCATCATTTATGTCCAAATACCTCTTTTTTGTTTGCGCGGTTAGCCCAGTAATCCAAATTCATGACGCGTGATCACTAGGTGCAGGCGAAAAGTCAAAAGTTCCGCTACAGTCCGTAGAAACATGTCAAACGATGTATAGAATCAATCTTAGGATGTTTTTTAACATAAACTCAATATTGTTCCAACCGGAGAATTCCTTTGTCTTCAGAAATGCAATGGAACGCAAGCTAACTATCACGTGAACGCGCCGTGGCCAGCTCGTGGCTCTCTGGCAGACCTCTGACTCATTACCCTCTCAATCGCCCCCCCTTCACAGTAGAAGCATCAAACAAGGTTCTAAAGACTGTTGACATCTAGTGGAAGCCTTAGGAAGTGCAATATGACCCCATAGACACTGTGTATTTGATAGGCAAAGAGTTGAAAAACAACAAACCTCAGATTTCCCACTTCCTGGTTTGGATTTCTTCTCAGGTTTTTGCCTGCCAATGAGTTCTGTTATACTCACAGACATCATTCAAACAGTTTTAGAAACTTCAGAGTGTTTTCTATCCAAATATACTAATAATATGCATATTCTAGCTTTTATGGCTGAGTAGCAGGCAGTTTAATTTGGGCACGCTTTTCATCCAAAATTCCCAATGCTGCCCCCTACCTAGAGAGGTTAAGCCATCAGATTTGCCACCAATGCCCCTTATAGGACACATCACTTCACTTATACTCCTCTGTAATGTGGTCATCTCTGTATACCCGTCCCAAGACCCACTCGTTGATGTTTTTTTTAAACCCTCTTAGGCCTCACTCCCCCCTATTGAGATACCTACTGCAGCCCTGATCCTCCACATACAACACCCGTTCTGCCAGTCACATTCTGTTTAAGGTCCCAAAGCACACACATCCCTGGGTCGCTCCTCTTTTCAGTTCGCTGCAGCTAGTGACTGGAACGAGCTGCAAAAAACACTCAAACTGGACAGTTTTATCTCAATCTCTTCATTCAAAGACTCAATCATGGACACTCTTACTGACAGTTGTGGCTGCTTTGTATGATGTATTGTTGTCTCTACCTTCTTGCCCTTTGTGCTGTTGTCTGTGCCCAATAATGTTTGTACCATGTTTTGTGCTGCTACCATGTTGTGCTGCTGCCATGTTGTGTTGCTAAATCAAATCAAATTTATTTATATAGCCCTTCTTACATCAGCTGATATCTCAAGGTGCTGTACAGAAACCCAGCCTAAAACCCCAAACAGCAAGCAATGCAGGTGTTGTGTTGCTACCATGTTGTTGTCATGTTGTGTTGCTACCATGCTGTGTTGTCATGTGTTGCTGCCATGATATGTTGTTGTCTTAGGTCTCTCTTTATGTAGTGTTATGGTGTCTCTCTTGTCGTGATGTGTGTTTTGTCCYATATTTTTATTTAATTTTTWATTCCATCCGCCATCCCCGCAYGAGGCCTTTTGCCTTTTGGTAGAATTTGTTCTTTAACTGTCTTGCCTAGTTAAATAAAGGTTAAATAAATAAATACAAGTAAATACAAAATATTGGTTATTTTACGATACAACAGGGGGAGAGATTTTAGGGTTACACATTCAAAATGGCTTTGATCTTCTACATGAGCCCATACACATGCAGTAGCATGATGTTCTGTGGATTTGACTTGGTATTAAAGGAAGGGGGAGCATGTTGTTAGCTATTGTCATCCTTGTAGTGCTGGCAACAGCCTCCCACTCGTCGTGATCGATGTTAGGGCAATTCCATCCCCTTTCAACATAATTTTCATGATCTCCAGCACAATACCAGTGTCAACATATGTGAAAACGGTGCATTTTTATGTTTTGTAGAAAACATATATAAAGTTAAAAAGATCTACCKAATGATAAAGCGATTTTCAAACACTATAATATTCGCAGCAGGTGTTGCAGGTGTTGAAAATCACTGTTTTTCATTCTTTTAATCCTACCCTGTGATGTCAAAGAGAAGCATTTCTTATCTTTTTCAACACAGATCATAGAAACACGCCGTTTTGACACATGTAGACACTGGTATGGTGTTGGAGATCATGAATATGAGGTTGAAAAGTGCCGGAAATGCKCTTTAAGGGGCAATTTCCCTTTTATAATTTATCTTTACAAGCTCCATAAGGTTGATGTGGAATCATGTCGGGGAGAGAGGGTGAATGTCAAGGTTTCCCACGGACACATGGAGTTATCTTCTCAGTACAGAGCCTCGTTCAGCTACAACCCCTGGTCAAGTGACCCATGAGTAACAACCCCTGCTCTATTTCAGAGCTGTGTTGTTCTCCRATTCCTGTGTTGGTTTAATGAATGAAAGAGAGGTTCATGGGGTGGAAAGTCACATGTTGAAACATCCTAGGCAAGTGTTAGATGAAAGTGGTAATTAAGCCAGACACATTCGTGGCGCATAATTTATCGCCTTTCTAAAAATATCATAGGTTCCATAAAAAGTCTATTAAATCACTGTAAATAGCATTAGTATTTTGTTATAAGAAGGGAGAAAAGAAACCAGACTTGTTGTCAGTCAGTTTATCCTAAAACATGGTATTTAATGACAATACTGATCTATCTGTCCACCGCAACAGACATCTCAAATCAAATCAAATCAACGTTTATTTGTCACGTGCGCCGAATACAAGAGGTGTAGACCTTACAGTGAAATGCTTACTTACAGGCTCTAACCAATATTGTGAAAAAAAGGAATGTGTGTGTGTGTGTGTGTGTGTGTGTGTTGTGTGTGTGGTGTGTGTGTGTGTGTGTGTGTGTGTGTGTGTGTGTGTGTGTGTGTGTTGTGTGTGTGTGTGTGTGTGTGTGTGTGTGTGTGTGTGTGTGTGTGTGTGTGTGTGTGTATGTGTGTGGGTAAGTACAGAAATAAAACAACAGTAAAAAGACTTTTGAAAATAAGAGTAGCAAGGCTATATACAGGCCAGGTTAGTCAGGCTTATTGAGGTAGTATGTACATGTAGGTATGGTTAAAGTGACTAAGCATATATGATGAACAGAGAGTAGCAGTAGCGTAAAAAGAGGGTTGGTGGGTGGTGGGACTCAATGCAGTAGCCCGGTTAGCCAATGTGCGGGAGCACTGGTTGGTCGGGCCAATTGAGGAGTATGTACATGAATGTATAGTTAAAGTGACTATGCATATAAGATAAACCAGAGAGTAGCAGCAGCGTAAAAGAGGGGTTGGGGGGCACAAAATGCAAATAGTCTGGGAACCATTTGGTTACCTTTTCAGGAGCTTGGCTTGGGGGTAAAAACTGTTGAGAAGCCTTTTTGTCCTAGACTTGGCAGTCCGGTACCGCTTGCCATACGGTAGTAGAGAGAACAGTCTATGACTGGGGTGGCTGGGGTCTTTGACATTTTTAGGGCTTCCTCTGACACCGCCTGGTGTAGAGGTCCTGGATGGCAGGCAGCTTTGCCCCAGTGATGTACTGGGGGCCGCACGCACTACCCTCTGTAGTGCCTTGCGGTCAGAGGCCGAGCAATTGCCGTACCAGGCAGTGATGCAACTGGTCAGGGTACTCTCGATGTTGCAGCTGTAGAAGCTTTTGAGGATCTCAGGACCCATGCCAAGTCTTTTTAGTTTCCTGAGGGGGAATAGGCTTTGTCGTGCCCTCTTCACGACTGTCTTGGTGTGTTTGGACCATTCTAGTTTGTTGTTGATGTGGACACCAAMGAARTTGAAGCTCTCAACCTGCTCCACTACAGCCCCGTCGATGAGAATGGGGACGTCCTCTGTGCTCCTTTTCCTGTAGTCCACAATCATCTCCTTAGTCTTGGTTACGTTGAGGGATAGGTTGTTATTCTGGCACCACCCGGCCAGGTCTTTGACCTCCTCCCTATAAGCTGTCTCGTCGTTGTCGGTGATCAGGCTTACCGCTGTTGTGTCGTCTGCAAACTTAATGATGGTGTTGGAGTCATGCCTGGCCATGCAGTCGTGGGTGAACAGGGAGTACAGGAGGGGACTGAGCACGCACCCCTGGGGAGCTCCAGTGTTGAGGATCAGCGTGGCAGATGTGTTGCTACCTACCCTCACCACTTGGGGGCGGCCCGTCAGGAAGTCCAGGATCCAGTTGCAGAGGGAGGGGTTTAGTCCCAGGTTTCTTAGCTTAGTGATGAGCTTTGAGGGTACTATGGTGTTGAACGCTGAGCTGTAGTCAATGAATAACATTCTCACATAAGTTTTTATTTTGTCCAGGTGGGAAAGGACAGTGTGGAGTGCAATAGAGATTGCATCATCTGTGGATCTGTTTGGGCGGTATGCAAATTGAAGTGGGTCTAGGATTTCTGGAATAATGGTGTTGATGTGAGCCATTACCAGCCTTTCAAAGCACTTCATGGCTACGGATGTGAGTGCTACGGGTCTGTAGTCATTTAGGCAGGTTGCCTTTGTGTTCTTGGGCACAGGGACTATGGTAGTCTGCTTGAAACATGTTGGTATGTTATTACAGACTAAATCAGGGACATATTGAAAATGTTAGTGAAGCCACCTGTCAGTTGGTCAGCACATGCCCGGAGCACACATCCTGGTAATCCGTCTGGCCCCGCAGCCTTGTGTATGTTGACCTGTTTAAAGGTCTTACTCACGTCGGCTACGGAGAGCGTGATCACACAGTCGTCCGGAACAGCTGATGCTCTCATGCATGCCTCAGTGTTGCTTGCCTCGAAGCGAGCATAGAAGTGATTTAGCTCGTCTGGTAGGCTCGTGTCACTGGGCAGCTAGCGGCTGTGCTTCTCTCTGTAGTCTGTAATAGTTTGCGAGCCCTGCCACATCCGACGAGCGTCGGAGCCGGTGTAGTATGATTCAATCTTAGCCCTGTATTGACGCTTTGCCTGTTTGATGGTTCGTCGCAGGGCATAGCGGGATTTCTTGTAAGCTTCCGGGTTAGAGTGCCGCACCTTGAAAGCGGTAGCTCTACCCTTTAGCTCAGTGTGAATGTTGCCTGTAATCCATGGCTTCTGGTTGGGGTATGTACGTACAGTCACTGTGGGGAAGACGTCCTCAATGCACTTGTTGATAAAGCCAGTGACTGATGTGGTGTATTCCTCAATGTCATCGGAAGAATCCTGGAACATGTTCCAGTCTGTGATAGCAAAACAGTCCTGTAGTTTAGCATCTGCTTCATCTGACCACTTTTTTATAGACCGAGTCACTGGTGCTTCCTGTTTAATATTTGCTTGTAAGCAGGAATCAGGAGGATAGAGTTGTGGTCGGATTTACCAAATGGAGGGCGAGGGAGAGCTTTGTACGCGTCTCTGTGTGTGGAGTACAGGTGATCTAGAATWTTTTTCCCTCTGGTTGCACATTTAACATGTTGATAGAGATTTGGTAGAACTGATTTAAGTTTCCCTGCATTAAAGTGTCCGGCCACATGGAGCACCGCCTCTGGGTGAGTGGTTTCCTGTTTGCTTATTTCCTTATACAGCTGACTGAGTGCGGTCTTAGTGCCAGCATCTGTTTGTGGTGGTAAATAAACAGCCACGAAAAGTATAGCTGAGTACTCTCTAGGCAAGTAGTGTGGCCTGCAATTTATCACAATATACTCTACTTCAGGCAAGCAAAATCTAGAGACTTCCTTAGATTTCGTGCACCAGCTGTTGTTTACAAATATGCACAGACCTGCCCCCCCCCCCCTCGTCTTACCGGAGTGTGCTGTTCTATCCTGCCGGTGCAGTGTATATCCCGCTAGCTGAATATCCATGTCGTCATTCAGCCACGATTCCGTGAAACATAGGATATTACAGTTTTTGATGTCCCGTTGGTAGGATATTCGTGATCGTACCTCGTCTAGTTTATTGTCCAATGATTGCACATTGGCGAGTAATATTGACGGTAACGGCAGCTTTCCTACTCACCTTCTGCGGGTCCGGACGAGGCATCCGGCTCTTCGTCCTCTGTGTCGTTTCCTTTTGCGAATAATTGGGATGTCTGCCCTGTGGGGTGTTTGTAGAATATCGTGTGAGTCCTGCTTGTTGTTGAAAAAATCTTTCTCTAATCCGAGGTGAGTGATCGCTGTCCTGATATCCAGAAGCTCTTTTCTGCCGTAAGATATGGTTGCAGAAACATTATGTACAAAATAATTTACAAATATCGCGAAAAAAAACATATCATAGCACAATTGGTTAGGAGACCGTAAAACGACGGCCATCTCCTCCGGCGCCATCTTTTTCTATTCTTCTGTCTCTGTGATGTCTTCAAAAAAAAAAAACGATTTTTTTTATTTTTATAAAGTGTATACAGGTTCATATCAGCGGCCCAAATCAGCATTGACAGTAGTTGAGTACTTGGTTACCGTTCAGGCAATAGGTCAATAGTACATTTTATTAAATAAATTACAGTTAAATATAATTATTTTGGAGCACTTCCCTCTTTAAAGTCTCATCTCTCCAGGAAATTGTTACACATATTTAGAAACAGACTTTTGGATCATATTACTCTTTTTGTCACGTCCCTTGTTGCGTACTATAAAATATTTAAAAAGTAATTAAGCCCCACTCAGTGATTATCACATAAATCAGAGAGGATCATGGGGAAATGACTCATTGTGTAAATTCAGCCCTTCGCATGACTACCAGTATGATATAGTCCCAGTAGATTCTATCTTGGCTGATTCGTGGGTCACTTGCAACTGACAATCACTGATATCAAGAAGATTATTTTCAGATATCATCATAACCTCTCTTGCAACGGATGATTTCCTTAATGTAATGCATTTCATTTGAATCACACAGAGATCAGTCCTGAACCAAAGGCTTTACCCATCAGGCGATTTTGTTGTTGCCTTGGTCAATCATTAGTCCACATGTCTATTTTACCTAGCTATATCAGTAACTAATTAGGAAGTCCTGAGTTCTGCATCCCAGGTATAACACTTTTTAATCTTTGAAAAGGGGTTGTCCTATGTAGCCTGCCTTCCGTCAGCTGAGTGTGTCCGGTATTGTTTCTGACATTAACTCCCATTCAGATTCAGATTCAGAAAACTTTKATGTCCTCAGAGAGGACATTCATCTTGCTGCTGTCATAAAACATATCACATACAAAAAAAATAAAAAATAGCAAAGGATATTTACAAGCAAATAGCCAGGGTAAGAGCAGTTTCATTGTGCAAGTGCTAAATGCAATTAGTCCAACATTTTGTTAAGTTGCAGAACTGCATTTTGAATACTTGTCCCTATTTTTTTTACCTTAGGTAGTCTGTACCTGTGGCCAGAGGGAAGGAGCTGGGATTCAGGGTGGAGTGGATGGGAAGAGTCAACCGTTATTTTATTTGCTTTATGGAGGGCTCTGCCCAGGTAGAGAGCTGACAGTTCTTGATGTTGCTGCCCATGTAAAATATGTAGCCATTAGCTCTCACTGCTTCTCAGGTGATTCTATTCACTGTCCTCCATGTTATTGCCTGCAATCACGTTCTACACTGCACAAACTCAAGTACAATACTGATGTGAATGTGTTTGATTCACCCTGCAGTGGTTCACATTGAGTGGACTCACAAATGCAAACTTCTCTGTACACGTAGACAGACACTGCCGGGCACGCACAGTTTTCATCAGAAGAGTGAGAAGAAAACACAGAGAGACGCAGATAAAAAAAGTGTCTTTGCCTCTAATATGAGGCGTTGTGATTTCAGGTAATCTAATAAAGGTTTAGCGTGAAGATAGAGAGGCTGGTGAGTCATAGGTCAGCGGTGGAAGGAAGGTGAGAACATCCGAAAGCCTAAAGGGTTTAGGGAGATAATGAGGCCCCGTGCAGCTCCCAAGTGCCCAACATTAAGAGTTATTACTTCCTCCCATATTGAGGCTCCAAGCACCTTGTTTCATGTGCAGCCTCACAACACGACAGCTCTCTCCCACAGTTACACTGTGGTAAGTAGCTACATACACAAACAAAKACAAGGTGTGAACCAAAACCCGTTTCCTGAGGTCATTATTTTAGGGTGAGTTTTGGTACGCGCAGTGGAAGCATGTCGCCTCACTCACTGTTTGTGAACATGCATGCATGTATGGAATTTCTGAATACATTAAAATGGCCCTGAACAAATGTAAATGAGAATACCATAGGAAATAATGTATGTCATCGGTGTACATCCTTATCCTTGGATGAATCTCCATCATGTTTGGATCAATGAAGTTGTTTTGCAGAAGAAATCAAAACATTGAGTGACCCTCACCAATGGAGGCTCCTCAGAGGAAGAAGGGAGGACCATCCTCCTCAGTGAATTTCATAAAAATAAAATAGAACATTAAAAAGGTTATCTATTTCAGATAAAAGTATACTACATCCAGTGCATTTGGAAACAACTCAGACCCCTTGACTTTTCCACATTTTGTTACGTTACAGCCTTATGCTAAAATTGATTACATTTGTTTTTTTCCCTCGTCAATTTACACTCAATACCCCATAATGACAAAGCAAAAACAGMTTTTTCGAATTTGTATTACTAATAAAAAACTGAAATATGACATTTACATAAGTATTCAGACCCTTTACTCAGTACTTTGTTGAAGCACCTTTGGGAGTGATTACAGCTTTGAGTCTTCTTGGATATAACGCTGAAAGGTTAGCACACCTGTGCAGGCAATCTTCAATCTGTTTTACCTAATTTCTACCAGCATGTCACGTGCAACCAGAGGGAAAAAAACTCTAAACCACCTTTACTCAACACACAGAGACGCGTACAAAGCTCTCCCTCACCCTCCATTTGGAAAATCTGACCAGAATTCTATCCTCCTGATTCCTGCTTCCAAGCAAAAACTAAAGCAGGAAGAACCAGTGACTCGCTCAATACGGAAGTGGTCAGATGACGCGGATGCTACGCTACAGGACTGTTTTGCTAGCACAGACTGGAATATGTTCCGGGATTCATCCAATGGCATTGAGGAGTATACCACCTCACTCACCGGCTTTATCAATAGGTGCATTGACGACATCCCCCCATAGTGACCGTATGTACAGTACATACCCCAACCAGAAGCCAAGCTAAAGGCTAGAGCTGCCGCTTTCAAGGAGCGGGACACTAATCCGGAAGCTCATAAGAAATCCCGCTGTGCCTTCAGATGAACAATCAAACAGGCAAACCATCAATACAGGACTAAGATTGAATCCTACTACACCGGTTCTGACGCTTGTCGGATGTGGCAGGGCTTGCAAACTATTACGGACTACAAAGGGAAACCTAGCCACGAGCTGCTCAGTGACACGAGCCTGCCAGACGGGTTAAATGCCTTTTATGCTCGCTTTGAGGCAAGCAACACTGAAGCATGCATGAGAGCACCAGCTGTTCCGGACGACTGTGTGATCACGCTCTCCACAGCTGATGTGAGTAAGACCTTTAAACAGGTCAACATTCACAAGGCCAGACGGATTACCAGGACGTGTACTGCGAGCATGCGCTGACCAACTGGCAAGTGTCTTCACTGACATTTTCAACTTCTCCCTGACCGAGTCTGTAATACCTACATGTTTCAAGCAGACCACCATAGTCCCTGTGCCTAAGGAAGCAAAGGTAACTTGCACTCACGTCTGTAGCCATGAAGTGCTTTGAAAGGCTGGTCATGGCTCACATCAACACCATCAACCAGTTTCATTTAAGGACCAAAAAATGGACAGCTGTGGCATATAGATTGCAAAATATTTGGGAAGAGATTTTCGATGTACCGATTCCAAGGCACATGGTTTATGCACTGATATGCAAAACATTGCTGGATTCAAAACGTGTATTTTTTTTAATTTAAATTGTTATACAAAATTCTTGCAAACAATATATATGGGGGATACAACCTTCCCAGCTTRACAGATGTTGCTGCGAAGAGACAGTCAWTAGATCATTTATTTTGGTACTGTAAATATGTAGCTTGATTTTGGTCACAGGTCCAGGAATGGCTGAAGAATTGCAACATTTAACTGGAGCTATCTCTGCAGATAGCAATACTGGGTGATTTGAAAAGTCACAGTCAATCGGTCAATAATATAATAATACTTTTAGCTATTTTTTAAAACATTTTATTTACAATCTGTAGAAATTATGAGAATAGAAAGGTTCAGAACTTTCGTGAAGCATCACAGCAAAGTTGAAAAATATATTGCAAATAGAAATCCAATACGGATGGTGTTAAGAGATAGATGGGAGGGGTTGAGTAGAGCTGAAGGGTGGGACTAATAACAACAAAGATAACAAATGTAAAATATACTGTGTCTGTAAAATGTACATAGGTTCCGAACTTTTGTGAAACAGCACAGTTAAAAATATATGGCAAATAGAAATCAAACTGAAGAAGAGACTTGCTTGGGRCAAGAAACATGAGCAATGGACATTAGAACGGTGGAAAACTGTCCTTTGGTCTGATGAGTCCAAATCTGAGATTTTTGGTTCCATCCGCCGTGTCTTTGTGAGACGCAGAGTAGGTGAACGGATGATCTCCGCATGTGTGATTCCCACCATGAAGCATGGAGGAGGAGGTGTGATGGTGCTTTGCTGGTGACACTGTCTGTGATTTATTTACAATTCAAGGCCCACTTAACCAGCATGGCTACCACAGCATTCTGCAGCAATAAGACATCCCATCTGGTTTGCGCTTAGTTTGCGCTCATTTGTTTTTCAACAGGACAATTACCCAACACACCTCCAGGCTGTGTAAGGGCTATTTGACCAAGAAGGAGAGTGATGGAGTGTTGCATCAGATGACCTGGCCTCCATAATCACCCGACCTCAACCCAATTMAGATGGTTTGGGAAGAGTTGGACTGCAGAGTAAAGGAAAAGCAGCCAACAAGTGCTCAGCAAATGTGGGAAAACCTTCAAGAGTGTTGGAAAAGCATTCCAGGTGATGGTTGCTGATAATGGACCTCTGTACGCCTATATAGATATTCCATTAGAAATCGGCCACTTCCAGCTACAATAGTCATTTACAACATTAACAATGTCTACACTGTATTTCTGATCAATTAGATGTTATTTTATTGGACAAAAAAAATGCTTTTCTTTCAAAAACAAGGACATTTCTAAATGACCCCAAACTTTTGAACGGTAGTTAATATATAAATATTTTTACAAAAAAATATATTTGGGGGATAGGAAATGATGCAGACAATTACATTGATGGAAACTACAATCTATCTGCAATACTAAAGCTGATCTACCCCCTACATTGAACAAAAATTATACAAATAAACACCATCATCCCGGGAAACCCTAGACCCACTCCAATTCGCATACCGTCCCAACAGGTCSACAGAAGACGCAATCTCAATCGCTCTCCACACTGGCCTTTCCCACCTGGACAAAAGGAACACCTATGTGAGAATGCTATTCATTGACTACAGCTCAGTGTTCAACACCATAGTGCCCACAAAGCTCATCACTAAGAGAAGGACCCTGGGACTAAACACCTCCCTCTGCAACTGGATCCTTGACTTTCTGACGGGCCACCCCCAGGTGGTAAGGGTAGGCAACAACACATCTGTCACACTGATCCTCAACACAGAGGCCCCTCAGGGGTGCATGCTTAATCCCCTCCTGTGCTCGCTGTTCACCCAAGACTATGTGGCCAAGCACGACTCCAAGACCATCATTAAGTTTGCTGACGACACAACGATGAGACAGCCTATAGGGAGGAGGTCAGAGACATGGCAGTGTGGTGCCAGGACAACAACCTCTCCCTCAATGTGAGACAAAGGAGATGATCGTAGACGACAGGAAAAGGAGGGCTGAACATGCCCCCATTCACATCGACAGGGCTGTAGTGGAGCAGGTCGAGAGTTTCAAGTTTCTTGGTGTCCACATCAACAACAAACTATCATGGTCCAAACACACCAAGAACATCGTGAAGAGGGCACGACAATGCCTTTCCCCCCTCAGGAGACTGAAAAGATTTAGCATGTGTCCCCAGATCCTCAAAAAGTTCTACAGCTGCACCATCGAGAGCATCCTGACTGGTTGCATCACTGGCTGGTATGGCAACTGCTCGGCCTCCGACCGCAAGGCACTACAGAGGGTAGTGCGTACGACCCAGTACATCACCGGGGCCAAGCTTCCTGGACCTCTATACCAGAGGAAAGCCCTAAAAATTGTCAAAGACTCCAGCCACTCTTGTCATAGTCTGTTCTCTCTGCTACCGCATGGCAAGCGGTACCGGAGCGCCAAATCTAGGTCCAAGATGTTTCTAAATAGCTCCTACCCTCAAGCCATAAGACTCCTGAACATCTAATCAAATGCCCCCCCCCCCTTTTACGCTGCTGCTACTCTCTGTTATTATCTATGCATAGTTACTTTAATAACTCTACCTACTGTACATGTACATATTACCTCAATTACCTKAACTAACCGGTGCCCCCGCACATTGACTCTGTACTGGRACCCCATGTACATAGCCTCGCTATTGTTATTTTACTGCTGCTCTTTAATTATTTGTTACTTTTATTTCTGACCTTATTTAGGTATTCTTCTTAAAACTGCATTGTTGGTTAAGGGCTTGTAAGTAAGCATTTCAATGTCAGGTCTACACCTGTTCTATTCGGCGCATGTGACAAATAACATTTGATTTGATGTATATAAAGTGTAATATTGAAATGCAAACTCAAAATTGTATACATTTMAACTCTATATCTGACATGTTACAGGTGTTTTATTTTTTTAAGACCATAACCATGTGTGTGACGTGTATATTTTTGTTTCGAAGTAGATTTGTTTTAGACTAGACTTTAGACCAATAAATACTCTGTGTGACCCTGATTTAGCCCACTGCAGTAAAAGTTTAGCCCCGGTGACACTCGACTCAGGAAGGGTTAAGAGATAACTCGAGGAGGGCCGACTTAAGAAACGGTGGGATACGAGGCTGAGGAAGTCCTAAAATACTGTTTTAGTTACTACTGATTCTGTTGTTCTTCCTTGTGAACGTTGTTTTTCCTTGTGAAGGTTATCATCGGTTTCAGATGTTTTCTTTTTTTCCCAACCACATAGTCATAAAATGTGTGTTCTACATACAGTCCAACAATTGGATGGACAATAACCTCAGGGCAAGCTCAACACATCCATTGAGGTGAAATTAAGGTTTATGGTGTATTGGAAAATGACCTTCAAAGTCTCTGTCTACTGGTGTGCAGAAGAACACATTGTGCAGAGGTTAGCACAGCAGGTGACTGACCCAGCATACTGTAAGTGACAGACCACCTACTGTACAGTACATGTGTGGAAACACAGAGGGCCATTAAAGAAGCTTACACAGTGGCACAAACACTGCTCAACTAAGACCAAGGAACATGTTATGTTATGTTAGGGTTGAGGTTGAGGTTGGGGTTGTTGTTGAGTTTAGGATTAGAGTTGAACCAGGATGTGGACCTGTAACTAGGGTTAGGGTTGAAGATAGGGTTGTTGTTGAGTTTAGGATTAGAGTTGAACCAGGATGTGGACCTGTAACTAGGGTTAGGGTTGAAGATAGGGTTGTTGTTGAGTTTAGGATTAGAGTTGAACCAGGATGTGGACCTGTAACTAGGGTTYGGGTTGAAGWTYGGGTTGTTGTTGAGTTTAGGATTAGAGTTGAACCAGGATGTGGACCTGTAACTAGGGTTAGGGTTGAAGATAGGGTTGTTGTTGAGGCTACAGTCAGGGTTTAATTGGGATGTGGACATTAAGCTAGAGTTAGGGTTCGCGCTAGTTCATTTGTCATGAATCTTACAACATATTTTTAAATAGCTAATAAAAAAGTGTTGATTAAGAGTTATTAAATAATCACTATGAAATGTCTATTCAAGGCTAGCTTTAAATGCCATACATGGTAATTGAAAACTGTTTCTTTATGGTAATTATACTCTGAAATTATAATTTTTTGGCAACACTTTTTTAATGASGGAAAAATTATTAATCTAGTTAGAAGATACCTTTGGACCACGCAGATCCCCTGTGTCCATGAATCAGAGGATGAGTCATCTTCATTTATAAAATGCTCTGCTACAGCATGAGGAAATGTGGTCTGTGAAATGAATTTAAATCTCATACTTATTATACCAAAACCATAGCCTTGGGATGCACTCAGGGTGAAGTCTACATCTGCCACGGTGATTCAAAAAGGGACAGAAACAAACTCATATTGAGGAACAACACAATGCGTAAAAATAATCAGGAAATAATACATGATTCAAGGCGAGTTCTAACATGCAATATTAGATTATCCCGGCTGTTGCCAGTCTAAGAATAGCAGCTACTGTATAGGATACTGTATATACTGAATAGCAGCTACTGTATATGAAAGGGGTTCACCTAGGGGTCATGATAGGGGCTGTATCAAATGTTTGATGTATTATAATAATTGATTATGCTTATGTTGTATTAATAGAAGGGGAGGGGTTATAAGACCCCACCCTCCTTACATTTATAGGGTCCTAGACTACAGATTAACAATATATATACATTATAAGGTTTAATATTGTTCCACAGTACTTTTCTAGGCTCTCTGCCTCTTATGAAGAAACTGTCTGAGAAATGTGAAGACAGAACTCTGCAGGGGAGTGTAAGAGATAAGAGATTAGTCAGACATTCCACTATAAATCAACTTGGACATTTACTACTAAGCTTTTAGATAGCTATATAAACAAGAGTTTTAGTGTTGAGTAGGCATGGTTTTGGTCTCATAAGTAGAAGATAATGACGTAGGCAGTGACATCACTAGGGTTTAATAAAATAACTTGGGACCTTTTCTTTGATGCACTTACTCGGAAACATGCGTTATGTTCCTGTTGTCAACTTCTGTCTGCAATTGCATTAATAAAGGTTTTTGAATGATTTCATTAAAGATATTGTCATAATGCTAATTTCACCAATGAGCCAATGATTGACAAGGAACAAGGAAACGAACCCCAACATATACATTACATAGAGAGTTTCTAAATAGRATCACTTGATTTCTTAACCATTAACAAAACATTTATATCACACCATTTGTGGCAGCTGCAGGTGAAAGCATACACTGTAGATTGTCATATTTCTCATTAATACCTGAATGCTCTCCAGTTTGTACCTAATGACCTAATGATACTGTATTGGTAGACTATTTGGAGTCAGTTATGTATTCTATTTCTAGATTAGAGACATTGTTGTGTCTCACTTCAGACAATTTTGACGCATGGCTTTCACAACATGCTTAGTAAATACTAGTGTGTATACATTGCTAGAGATTAAAATAAAGTTAAAGAACAAGCTCAGGCACATMTAATGAATTGTTAGCTTTAGCTAACTTATTAGTTCTACACTTGTTCAACTAAAAATACACATAAAAAAACTGTTACATCATTTCAACACTCATTATCATATTGCTAATAAGCTGCTCTAACAATGCATTAATTCATGTAAAAAAAAGCAATAAAAAGTGTAAAGCTGCTCTGCATTCAATATAAGTCTTGTTAGTTCCAGGATGACGCCTTCCCAGGTCCCAGAGGCAGGGTGAGCTGCTGCATTTCTCTATTTTCTGAATGAAAAGCTAAATATATACATCGTATTTTATGAATGAAAGGCTAAAAATACAGCTCACATTCATCCATTCCCTGCTGCCTGCCTCTCTCTCTCTCTCTCTCTCTCTCTCTCTGTCTCTCTCTCTCTCTCTCTCTCTCTCTCTCTCTCTCTCTCTCTCTCTCTCTCTCTCTCTCTCTCTCTCTCTCTCTCTCTCTCTCTCTCTCGCTCTCTCTCTCTCTCTCTCTCTCTCGCTCCTCTCTCTCTCTCTCTCTCTCTCTCCTTGCTTTCTCTCTCTCTCTCTCCTCTCTCTCTCTCTCTCTCTCTCTCTCTCTCTCTCTCTCTCTCCTCTGATATCACTGGAGCTCTAAGATCCAATGGATGACACTCTGCAGCTCACCCCCAGACATATTCATTTCCTGGGCTGAGACTCCAAATGCACGTATACATTAACACCTGATCTATAAAGACCCAGCCACCAGTACTAGTCCTCAGGGCCTGCAGGGAATGAGAAACTTGTGAGTTTCCATTGCTGTGTCTGTAGTTTAAGCACATGCCCATATTCTTAATAATAGCTGCATGCCCTGCTTCTCACATTCATCTTTGTGATTGGGCAGAGARGCTCAGTTAGCACAAATTATTGTAATTTCCCTCCTTGTGCAACCCATTAAATGGCCTTTTACTTTCCTGCCTCCTGTAACTACTACAGAAGAAAGTTTCTGTGGATGACAACAAGGACCAGACTAAATACTGGAATAGCTATTGGGGATTGTATGGCCTGCATTGTCAATATCATGAAAATTGATAGAACTATCTTGTATTGCTTTTTACTACATGATACCATCCCAGACTGATTTTTTTTCTTCTTCAACTGTACTGCACACCATAGTGGTTTATTCTTTATTCTTTATTTGGTAGACAGTTGTTGTAGGGGTTAATAGCCCTAATTTAACTSTCCTCCTACTATCCAATATGTCATGCAAGTGACACATTCCTATCAGGGTTAGGGTCAATTCCATTTCCATTCCAGTCAATTCAGAAAGTAAACCAAATTCCAATTCCAGATCCAAATTTTCCTAATTGAAAAGCATTGAAGAGAATTTGAATTTCAGTATACTTCCTGAACTGACTGGAATTGAAATGGAATTGACCCTAACCCGGTGGTTCCTACATCATACTTCCGTGTTCATGTCCCTGGTCTTTTGAATGGGCTTCAAGATTATATCATCATGAAAACGTGGTCATACACTGAGTATACCAAACATTAGGAACACCTTCCTAATACTGAGTTGCCCCCACCCCCACCCCCTTTTCCCTCCAGAACAGCCTCAATTCGTCAGGGAATGGACTATACAAGGTGTCGAAAGCATTCCACAGGGATGCTGGCCCATGTTGACTCCAATGCATCCCACAGTTGTGTCAAGTTGGCTGGATGTCCTTTGGGTGGTGGACCATTCTTGATATGCACGGAAAACTGTTGAGCGTTACAAAGCCAGCAGCATTGCAGTTCTTGACACAAGCCGGTGCATCTGGCACCTACTACCATACCTCGTTCATAGGCACTTACATTTTTTGTCTTGACCAGTCACCGTCTGAATGGCACACACACAATCCATGTCTCTCTCAAGGCTTAAAGATCCTTATTTAACCTGTCTCCTCCCCTTCATTTACACTGATTGAGGTGGATTTAAGTGACATCAATAAGGGATCATAGCTTTCACCTGGATTCACCTGGTCAGTCTATGTTATGGAAAGAGCAGATGTCCTTAATGTTTTGTATACTCAGTGTATAAGATATACAGTATATAAAATTATATTCATGTTTGTGGATGAATTTACTTCTGCTAAATGCCTTTTATTACGTTTTTGTCCTGAAGAACATTCAAAAAGCCTACAAACATTATTTTTTTTACTGCAAGACTACTTGCCACATCACTTGCATGGCGTATTGTCTCTTAAGATCAATATACTAAATTCAATGTAAATTCATTCAAATACCTTTAAATCAAGTTGGTACACACTGCACAACTGCACATATCACAAACATAACTTTGGTTACATTTTTTTCATCTTAATTAAGAGAAAATATATGAACTCAATCTCGTTTAATTTTCCAACCTCTCTCATTACTTGTGTGTGAAAACATGGAGCCTAAAGGTTCTGTTCCTGTAATTAAGTTGCCATTAGCAATACAAAACGAGACATCATTCCAAAGGCCTGATGCATGGAAATATTGTTGGCGGGAGAATGTAAAAAAAGGAAAATATTTATGTGCTCAGGCTTGCATTAAACATTTTTTTTTAAATGAAAATCCCTCTCCTCTGTCTTAGCTCTCAGTGTGGGTGACACACTCCAATGCTGGCATAACATACTTCCCTTGACCAAGTTGATCTGAGGGTATTTACATAAGACTCATTCAGAAATATATTTCTCAGTCCTGAAAAATGTAAACTGCCATTAGCTGGCCTTGGCTTGCTGTACACAACTCAGGATGCCTTGCCAGATCCCACTACATAGCATGACAAGTTTCAATATTTACATTCCTCATTGTCATAAAAAAATGCCCCAGACTCAACAAAATGGAGAGTACATTCTGCTATGTTCTTAAAAAGGAAACTGTACTTTCCAGGCAGTCATCTTCTGAATGTGGAGAATGTTATGATGTCACCTTGAGGAGTCCAAGGAACCCAGGAATGATCCATCTCTGTCTTGTAACCACTTCAATATCTTTGTTCAGTGCTGTATGCCTTATTAATTCTGAGAATACTTGTCTCAATTCTTTTAATTGTCTTCTGAGGTAATCTCCTGAGATAAATTGACCAGACACTTCGTGAGGTTTAGGTTTAGTATGTGAACCCTAATGGTAAAAATAAATCAAACATGTTTATTGTGTTTTTCCATTAATTCCAAACGCATTAGGCTGAGGTATATTTTCACACATATATAAGCAAAGATGATCTGTTGTATATACTGAAGTGCTTTTTGACTGACATTTGGCTTGCAAAATTAGGACGTTCCCAGAAACAGAATATCACAAAGGACAGACTATTTACAACTGCGACTGTCCCCTAAAATCAGGACAGCCTGATCAGCCTATTTTCATGGCGTAGTTGGCAGTTCTACAGAAATAATCTGTTATAGGTCCATAAACACCACCACGCTCTAAACATGGAATCCATGGTGGGGTTAAACTACAAAAGTGATGATAGATCAACATTTCTTTATGATATAAATACATGTACAGTGCCTTCAGAAAGTATTCATACCCCTTTAATTATTCCACATTTTGTTGTGTTAAAGCCTGAATTCAAAATTGATTAAATAAAAAAATGTCAACACACAATACTGACAAAGTGAATGACAAAGTGAAAACACGATTTTAGAAATTTGTGCAAATTTTTGGAAAATGAAATACAGAATTATCTCATTTACATAAGTATTCACACTCCTGAGTCAGTACATGTTAGAATCACCTTTGGCAGTGATTAAAGCGTTGAGTCTTTTTAGCTAAGCCTCTAAGAGCTTTGCACACCTGGATTGGAAAATATTTACCCATTACTCTTTTCAAAATTCTTCAAACACTGTCAAATTGGTTGTTGATCATTGCTAGACAGCCATTTTCAAGTCTTGCCATAGATTMTCAAGTAGATTTAACTCAAAGCTGTAACTCGGTCAATCAGGAACATTCACTGTCTTCTTGGTAAACAACTCCAGAGTAGATTTAGCCTTGTGTTTTAGGTTATTGTACTGAGGAAAGGTGAAATAATCTCCCAGTGTGTGGTGGAAAGCAGACGGAACCAGGTTTTCCTCCAGGATTTTGTCTGTACTTAGTTCCATTCCGTTTCTTTTTTATCCTGAAAAACTCCCCAGTCCTTAACAATTACAAGCATACCCATAACATGATGCGGTCACCACTATGCTTGAAAATATGGAGAGTGGTACTCAGTAATGTGTTGTTTTGGATTTGGCTCAAAAATAACACTTTGTTTTCAGGACAAAAAGGGATTTGTTTTTCCACATGTTTTGCAGTTCCACTTTAGTGCCTTGTTGCAAACAGGATGTATGTTTTGGAATAWTTTTTTTTCTGTAAAGGCTTCCTTCTTTTTACTCTGTCAATTGGGATAGTATTGTGGAGTAACTACAATGTAGTTGATCCATCCTCAGTTTTCTCCTATCATAGCCATTAAACTCTAACTGTTTTAAAGTCACCATTCGCCTCATGGTGAAATCCCTGAGAGGGTTTGTTCCTCTCCTGCAACTGAGTTAGGAAGGATGCCTGTATCTTTGTAGTGACTGAGTGCATTGATACACCATCCAAAGTGTAATTAGTAACTTCACCATGCTCAAAGAGATATTCAATGTATTTTTATTTGAGGTAGTCGTTCATAAATCACGTTAACCACTATTAATGCACACAGAGTGAGTCCATGCAACTTATTATGTAACTTGCTATGCACATTTTTACTCCTTAACTTATTTAAGCTTGTCATAACAAAGGGGTTGAATACTTATTGACTAAAGACCATTCAGCTTTTCTTTTTTAATTAATTTGAAAACAAATTGAAAAGCATAATTACGCTTTGACATTATGGGGTATTGTGTATAGGCCAGTGACACAAAAATCTAAATGTATTCCATTTTAAATTCAGGSTGTAACACAACAAAATGTGGAAAAAGTCAAGGGGTGTGAATACTTTCTGAAGGCACTCTTCTTCTGCTGGCTATATTACCTGCACTCTAATATTGCCTGACCCCAAAATCTGTCATGTTTGTACTGTATTTGAGTACTTGCATGGGTCTGCATGCACACACYCAGAGGGTATAACAATGGAAATCCTCTGAAGKAGTTATGTGTTTCACAGCAGATGGATAGCTTGGCARGGATAGRATWGSATMACAAKACCATAGAGTTTGAGGTAGTTTCTGCCAACCATAGACTGKTGGGAAACTGGAGCAGGAGGCATCAGGAACATGGGGGGGCCTTACAGTGCAGATTTTGAAGTCAGCCAAKGGAGAAAAAGTAAAAAATTAGAGGCCTGRCTTAGGTTTGTAATAAGTCCAAGGCCTCCTGCTCAGGATGTTCACATAGCTTCTGCAAGCTGTAGGGATTCTGGAACCACTTCGCTAGTTGGCCCTTTCAAAACTTCATACACTTTTTTGCTGATCTTTCCTGTCTTTAACAACTACGCTGTTGTGCTTCCACAGAGGTTTCAAAAGCCCTTTGAGTGTGCTCTCTGACAGACCTTATAGCTTACCAAACACCTACAGTCATAATGATTTGAGTTATCGGTCACAGGGATTCCATTGGTATTTCATAGGTGGTGGATTTGTCCCCCAAAATTGGTAACTTTTCCATAAGCATATTTAGAGCATCTGTTCAATCCCCACTATGATGTGCCTTATATTCAAACTATTATTGAGAACAATAAGAACATCCAACCGGACACAGCTAGTCTTTCTATGTCAACTGAATTCATAAGATGAATAACAATAATTTATGATTCAATTGTTGTAACATTGTGGAAATACACCAGGCTGACAATAAAATCTAACGTTCTCTGGGGTTCTGTAGTTTGAAGTCTGATTGTTTCTTGAGAGCATCTATGGTAATATGAAAGCGCATATGCAAGTTATTAGTATTCCTCCAGAGGTCATCACTAYGTTTTGACCTCTTGGCATAAAGGCTTACTGTAGGTGTTGGACTGAGAGGTGCAGGGTTGCAGATTCGAGTCCAGCTGGGTGTGAGGAACTTGACATAATGAAGAGRGGAGACGCTGTGTAGTGTGGGTAGTGTAGCGTGCGTAGCACAACACCAGCAACTTCCTCAATGGCTGACGTACGAAGGGTCATGCATGGGCCCTCTCTTTTTCTACCTTTGTTCTCTCAATTAGATACATGTTGTGGTCAGCAAAATGACAGTATTGGATTATTTCATCATCTTCAATTWCAMGGTCATTTCTATTTTRTGTTGATGTTTATTAATTGTTATAKAKGTTMTTTTTCTRTCYCTGGGGATGTTTGTTTGCAGTTGAATGGTAATACACCCTACCAGAGCTTCTCCTTCCAGTCACATAGATGGTGTCTAGTGTGCTGTATGACTCATATATAAGCCCCACTGCAGAGTATTGGATGTGATATGAATATTTATCAAGTTAACAATCCGTAAAAGTCACTCATGTCTGGCGTTTGTCCTCTTATCATTGCATCTTCAGAACTGTCTGCTTGCGTAAGCAACACCAGTAGAAATGTATTTGAGCTCTTCTGAACCATACTCTGCTTATTTATGGAACAATTTAGTTTGTGTTTATTTTTACCAGCACATTAATGAATAAGAGACTGTGGCACCTATTTAAGGTTTATGTGGATGATGTCAAAAATGAATATAGGATCGATCTATAAATGTTTTTTCTGCTTGCAACAAAGTGGAACCTATATACTGGATTGTGTAAAAACGCATGAAACCTATTAGCAATTAGTCTGTAATTTGGTTACATCAAAATGAAAGGTGACCAATCTGATACAATCCACACAAAAACATAGAATATTTGGTACCTACATGATCTAAATCTGACCAATGTTTTATTTACAGCACATGATTCATCACCAGACAAAAATTCTACAAATAGTCAAGGTATCAGAACAGTCTGTGACTCATTTTAAAAGCAATATTTATTCTACATTTCCTCCAGTTGAACCTAAAAGTGAACACTATTCTTGTGTATCTCTTGAGATGGGAGGATGAAACTGACCAACTGAAATAACTGTTGTTTGACGTCACTACTTTATTTTTAGACAGTAATATTTGGGCGTGGAAGTGCCTTTTCATGTCAGTACAAATGCACAACATACACACTCAAATGCACACATCTTTCATTCTCTGACTCACACACACACAGACAGACAAACAATCACACAACCACACAAAAACACAGGTCAAAAATTATTGGCACCCTTGATAAAGATTAGCAAAAAAGACTGTATAAAATAAATAATACAAAAACRTATTGTATGCTCGAAAAAAATAGAAAATTATATTATTTTATACTAATACAATTGTTAAAGAAAGATTTTTTTTAACAAGTAATAATTTGTTTCTCAAAAAGATAGGGCTAAAAATGATTGGCACTTCTCTTTTCAATACCTTTTAATACCTCACCTTGCAAGGATAATGGCACTGAGTATAAGTTTGGAGAGCACACAAGGAGGGATCTTAGACAATTCCTCCATATATAATCTTTCCAGAACCTTGATAACCTTAGTCTCCGTTTATGGACTGCCCTCTACAATTTAAACCGTAGGTTTTCAATGGTTTTGTGGTCAATTAACCATTTCTTTGTGGATTTTGATGTGTGTTTGGAGTTATTGTCTTGCTGGAAGATCCACCACTGGTGTGCGTGGCCAACGAGATCTATTTTCATGTCATCTGACAAATGTAAATGCATGGAGATTGCTGAATGGCATTGTCATAGTCGCAGGAAGTAGGGGTGCTAAGGGTGCTGCAGCATCCCCTGATAAAAAAAAAATATATACAGTACCAGTCAAAAGTTTGGACACAACTACTCATTAAAGTTTTTTGGTGTTTTTTTAACTATTTTCTACATTATAGAAGATGGAGAAGGCAGACGTTTRACGTGCCCACAACCGATTGTGTTTTTTTGTTTGTTAATTTGCAACTTATTTGTTTACTTATTTTGTACATAATGTTGCCGCTACCCTCTCTTATGACCGAAAATAACTTCTGGACATCAGGACTGCGATTACTCACCACGGACTGGCAGAATCCTTTTTTTCCTTTAACGAGTCTGACGAGCCCGGTAAACGATATACTGCTTTCTCAGGAACAGGCCCAGATTTGCGTGATTTGCGTGCAGAGGAGGTGGAGAAAAAGGGGCCGGAGGGCGGGCTGACTTCTGAGAATTCATAGGCGATCGAATAAACCCACACTTCCTTCGTGGCTGAACGACGACCCTATCAACATACAGCTGGCTGGTTATACGCTGCACCGGCAGGATAGAACAGCGGCGTCTGGTAAGACAAGGTGCAGCGGACTATGTATTTTTGTAAATAACAGCTGGTGCACAATATCTAAGGATGTCTCGAGCTATTGCTTGCCTGAGGTAAAGTATCTCATGATAAGCTGTAGACCACACTATCTACCTAGAGAGTTTTCGTCTGTATTTTTCGTAGCTGTTTATATACCACCACAGTCAAAAGCTGGCACTAAGACAGCATTGAATGAGCTGCATTCCGCCATAAGCAAACAAGAAAACACTCACCCAGAGGTGGCGCTCCTAGTAGCCGGGGACTTTAATGCAGGGAAACTTAAATCAGTTTTACCAAATTTCTATCAGCATGTTAAATATGCAACCAGAGGGGAAAAAACTCTGGACCACCTTTACTCCACACACAGAGACGCATACAAAGCTCTCCCTCGCCCTCCATTTGGCAAATCTGACCATAATTCTATCCTCCTGATTCCTGCTTACAAGCAAAAATTCAAGCAGGAAGCACCAGTGACTAGATCAATAAAAAAGTAGTCAGATGAAGCAGATACTAAGCTACAGGACTGTTTTGCTAACACAGACTGGAATATGTTCCGGGATTCCTCCAAAAGCATTGAGGAGTACACCACATCAGTCATTGGCTTCATCAATAAGCGCATCGATGATGTCGTCCTCACAGTGACCGTATGTACATACCCTACCAGAAGCCAAGGATTACAGGCAACATCCACACTGAGCTTAAAGGCTAGAGCTAACGCTTTCAAGGAGAGGGACTGTAACCCGGAAGCTTATAAGAAATCCCACTATGCCCTCCGACGAACCATCAAACAGGCAAAGCGTCAATACAGGACTAAGATTGACACCTACTACACCGGCTCTGACGCTCGTAGGATGTGGCAGGGCTTGCGAACCATTACAGACTACAAAGGGAAGCACAGTCGAGAGCTGCCCAGTGACACGAGCCTACCAGACGAGCTAAACTACTTATATGCTCGCTTTGAGGCAAATAACACTGAAACATGCATGAGAGCACCAGCTGTTCCGGAAGACTGTGTGATCACTCTCTCCGCAGCTGATGTGAGTAAGACTTTTAAACAGGTCAACATTCACACGGCCGCAGGGCCAGARGCATTACAAGGACGTGAACTGCGAGCATGCGCTGACRAACTGGCAAGTGTCTTCACTGACATTTTCAACCTCTCCCTGTCCGAGTCTGTAATACCAACATGTTTTAAGCAGACCACCACAGTGCCTGTGCCCAAGAACACAAAGGTAACCTGCCTAAATGACTACTGACCCGTAGCACTCACGTCTGTAGCCATGAAGTGCTTTGAAAGGCTGGTCATGGCTCACATCAACACCATTATCCCAGAAACCCTAGACCCACTCCAATTCGCATACCACCCCAACAGATCCAACAGATGATGCAATCTCTATTGCACTCCACACTGCCCTTTCACACCTGGACAAAGGGAACACCTATGTGAGAATGCTATTCATTGACTACAGCAAAGGGTTCGACACCATAGTGCCCTCAAAGCTCATCAATAAGCTAAGGACACGGACTAAACACCTCCCTCTGCAACTGGATCCTGGACTTCCTGACGGGCCACCCTAAGGTGGTATGGTTAGGTAACAACACATCTGCCACACTGATCCTCAACACAGGGGCCCCTCAGGGGTGCGTGCTCAGTCCCCTCCTATACTCCCTGTTCACTCATGACTGCATGGCCAGGCACAACTCCAACACCATCTTTAAGTTTGCCGATGACACAACAGTGGTAGGCCTGATCACCGACAACAAAAATTCAGCCTATAGGGAGGAGGTCAAAGACCTGGCCGTGTGGTGCCAGGACAACAACCTCTCCCTCAATGTGATCAAAACAAAGGAGATGATTGTGGACTACAGGAAAAAGAGGACAGAGCACACCCCCATTCTCATCGACGGGGCTGCAGTGGAGCAGGTTGAGAGCTTCAAGTTCCTTGGTGTCCACATCACCAACAAACTAACATGGTCCAAGCACACCAAGACAGTCGTGAAGAGGGCACGACAAAACCGTTTCCCCCTCAGGAGAATGAAAAGATTTGGCATGGGTCCTCAGATCCTCAAAAGGTTCTACAGCTGCACCATCGAGAGCATCCTGACTGGTTGCATCAGTGCCTGGTATGGCAACTGCTCGGCCTCCGACTGCAAGGCACTACAGTGGGTAGTGCGAACGGCTCAGTACATCACAGGGACCAAGCTGCCTGCCATCCAGGACCTCTATACCAGGCAGTGTCAGAGGAAGGCCCTAAAAATTGTCAGACTCCAGCCACCCTAGTCATAGACTGTTCTCTCTGCTACCACACGGCAAGTGGTACCGGAGCACCACGTTTAGGTCCAAGAGGCTTCTAAAGAGCTTCTACCCCCAAGCCATAAGACTCCTGAACACCTAATCAAATGGCTACTCAGAKATTTTTAAACTGCATTGTTGGTTAGGGGCTCGTAAGTAAGCATTTCACTGTCAGGTCTACACCTGTTGTATTCAGCGCATGTGACTAATAACATTGGATTTGATTTGATATAATAGTGAAGACATCAAAACTATGAAATAACACATATGGAATCATATAGTAACCAAAAAATGAGATTCTTCAAAGTAGCCACCCTTTGCCTTGATGACAGCTTTGCACATTACTGGCATTCTCTCAACCAGCTTCATGAGGCAGTCACCTGGAATGCATTTCAATTAACAGGTGTGCCTTGTTAAAAGTCAAGTTGTGGAATATCTTTCCTTCTTAATGCATTTGAGCATTTTCAGTTGTGCTGTGACAAGGTAGGGGTGGTATACAGAAGATAGCCCTATTTGGTAAAAGACCAAGTCCAACGGCAAGAACATCTCAAATAAGCAAAGAGAAACGACAGTCCATCATTACTTTAAGTGCAGTCTCAAAAACCATCAAGCGCTATGATGAAACCGGCTCTCATGAGGACTGCCACAGGAAAGGAAGAACCAGAGTTACCTCTGCTGCAGGGGATAAGTTCATTAGAGTTACCACCCTCAGAAATTGCAGCCCAAATAAATGCTTCACAGAGTTCAAGTAACAGACACATCTCAACATCAAATGTTCATAGGAGACTGCGTGAATCAGGCTTGCTTGGGCCAAGAAACACAAGCAATGGACATTAGACCGGTGGAAATCTGTCTTTTAGTCTGATGAGTCCAAATTTGAGATTTTTGGTTCCAACCGCCATGAGATGCAGAGTAGGTGAACGGATGATCTCCGAATGTGTGGTTCCCACCATGTAGCATTGAGGAGGAGGTGTATGGTGTGGGGGTGCTTTGCTGGTGACACTGTCAGTGACTTATAGTTCATTCAAGGCACACTTAACCAGCATGGCCACCACATCATTCTGCAGCGATACGCCATCCCATCTGGTTTGCGCTTAGTGGGACAATCATTTGTTTTTCAACAGGACAATGACCCAACACACCTCCAGGCTGTGTAAGGGCTATTTGACCAAGAAGGAGATTGATGGAGTGCTGCATCAGATGACCTGGCCTCCACAATCACCCAACCTCAAAACAATTGAGATGGTTTGGGATGAGTTGGACCGCAGAGTGAAGGAAAAGCAGCCAACAAGTGCTCAGCATATGTGGAAACTCCTTCAAGAGTGTTGGAAAAGCATTCCAGGTGAAGCGTGTTGAGAGAATGCCAAGAGTGTGCAAAGCTGTCATCAAGGCAAAGGGGGGCTACTTTGAATAATCTCAAATGTAAAATAGATTTTGATTTGTTTAACACTTTTTTGGTTACTTCATGATTCCATATGTGTTATTTCATATTTTTGATGTCTTCACTACTTTTCTACAATTTACAAAATAGTAAAAATAAAGAAAAATCCTTGAATGAGTAGGTGTGTCCAAACTTTTGACTGGTACTGTATATATATTTAGAATTTTATTATCGTTAGTGCACTAGGCCTTTATTACTCCTGTATGAGCAGAGAAAAATTTCTACAAAGAAATGGTAAATTGACCACAACTCAAGATTTTGCATTGGCCATCTCAGTCTCCAGACTTGAACCCCACTGAAAACCTGTGGTTTGGTGGAATGGTGGAATCCCTCCCAATGTGTTCTCCAATCTCATAAAACATTTTAGAAAAAGGCTCAGTACCGTTATTACTGACTGTGTATACATAGTGCTATTCCATCTATTTAAATGTTACACTTTCTGTATCCCGATCAACTTTGCTCACTGTGAGTGCTATTTAGTGGACAGAATATTAAATGATGCCACTCAATAAACAGACACAGGTAATATTACACAAAACTAAACACACATGGAATGACAAAGAACGTTATTTTTGAGTAGCACTTTACTGGTACAAAATCTGAACATTTATATTAGATGTGCCAGTTGTATAATCCATCATATTATAGTAAGTAGGCCTACTGCTTCAGAATTTAGTGGTCAAAATCTTCCTTCCCCACACTGACACCCTGTTCCTCCATGTATGGGTCTGGGCTTTGATTAGCTAGGGCATACATTGACAACATGAAACAGCCATTGGAAGCCCTTTTGCACCAATCATTTGACTCAAATAGTAAATGTATTGTAGTCTATTCTAGTGCAGTGTGCTCAAATTCCCCTTGCCCTTTTTGAAAATGAAAGGTTTTCCAGGTCTCAGAAGGTCAGTCATACCTTTCCTCTATTCTCTCTCATTTTCCCTCTCCTCTTTTCTCTATTCCTGATACACTATTCATACCTCAGCAACACTTTTCACTTTCCTGATTAACAGTCCAAATGAGACTCAACATTTTCTCCCCCATCACTTTTCAAAGAACCATTCCTCAGCCATATACAGTACTTGCTTCTGTGACAGCTCAGTGTGTGTAATTGTCAACTCCCTYCGTGTCTGAGTCTTTGTGTGTGCATGTGTGCACCTCACCAAAATGAAATAGCATACCAGAATGGATTTCAGTCAGTAGGGGGAGAAAACACTTCACTCAGCTCTCAATTGCCAAGCACCTCCTCCTGTGCTCCTGTGACTCTCTCCCCTCTCCATTCTCTCCCCACTACAGTAGGCAACACCATGAGTCAGGAAAATGTGCATTATCACAAGTGGCATGGCGAGCCTCACAGGCAGAATCAGAGTGTGTATGTGCTAAAAACATGCTTGCCCTCCCTCACTTTAATAATAAATGAGAATCTTCCCTGACAATGGTTGTGTTTGAGCGTTCCATTTTGCACCTCTGGGAACTGATCTGGTGAGTTTCAAGAGGACCTTAAAGTTCTCTGTCCTCGCTGTTTCTTAGTGGTTGTCTCACACACACACTCAACACCATAATGTGTGCCTCTGAACACACTATGCATGTATATTCAGCACCAACCAACACACCGCTGATTGGTGCATCTATATTTCTTTGTGTCTCCGTTACACATTTACGTTACACATGCAACTGCTTTTAAGTCAGTCGCTATGGAGTTTTGTTTCCGCTATAAAGACAAGGCTTTATTTTATGTGTGTTAACTCATTGCATCAGTCATGTAAAAAATGTTTTTACCCATTCTGCTGTACATGATGAAATCAATGTGCTCATCCAGCTAACGTGCGGTGCTCATCGTGTCAGACTGATGAAGTATGGATGGACTAGTCACCCTACTGCCTGAGATGATTGATCATGATGGGTGTAATTCTCTTTGGCTTTGAAATTCCTCATCCAGCCACTGCCCCATATTTTCTTCTCCTCTCCAACCTGTTTAACTGTCACCCAAACACATTAGCTCTTAGCCTAATTGACTCGCTCAGCATAACGCTCACTTGCAAAATTTATAGAATGAATTATGATGTGGTCTGGAAACATGAGGACTATTGTTGATTAATCTCTGACACATTCATTTCGATGTATGTTTTCATAAGGGCCTCCTGCCAAACTGCTCCTGTTCAGTCTTAAGAGGCCTATGCTCTGTAAAAACAGAGTTATTTGGATTAGTCAAAGATACCATTTATTTTCCATACACCATTTGAGGATATTTTGTAACTTCTATTTCCTTTTATTGTATTGCAAATGTGTTTTTTCTTCTTCAGTATTGCATGTCTCTGGCTCTCTGGCTGAGTGGCTACTATAAAATGAACGGCCGGCTGTATCACAACCGGCCATGATTGGGAGTCCTATAGGGCGGGTTTGGCCGGTGTACGCCATCATTGTAAATAAGAATTTGTTCTAAACTGACTTGCCTAGTTAAACAAAGGTTATTTAAAAATATATATATAATAACAAAAATAATTACCTCTCCTGGGCTGTTGCACACCTGTGCTTAACCTAATTGCTAGCAATTATTTTTAGATGACATTTCTCAATCAAATGCATTAGTCATCCAAAGTGCCTAACAAGAACCAAGGCCTATACCTTAAAAGAGCAAGCTGAAGGGCCAGGGGAGGGCAGAGGTTTGAAGACAGGGCCAGCTAGAGGGCAGAGCTGGTGTCAAGGCTGGGTCAGGGGCAGCTTGCAGTGCAGGAAACAAGAAGCAAGCAGGGCAGTGCAAGACCAACTAGAGGCAGAGTAGGAAAACTAATCACGCCAAGGTTATAGTTGTTAAGAGTCTCTGGTCACACTTTACATTCAGTGGCCTTAGAACCTGTGTATTTACATAATAATAATAATTGTCACGGCCGTCGTAAGAAGTGGACCAAGGTGCAGCGTGGTGAGCGTACATTTCTCTTTTTATTTAAAATGTCGCCAACAAAACAACAAACGAAAAACAACTGTGAAGCTTACAGAGCAAAGTGCCACTAACAAAGATAACTACCCACACTGAAAGGAGGGAAAAAGGGCTACCTAAGTATGATTCCCAATCAGAGACAATGATAGACAGCTGTCCCTGATTGAGAACCATACCCAGCCAAAACATAGAAATAAAGAAACATAGAAAACAAAACATAGAATGCCCACCCCAAATCACACCCTGACCAAACCAACTAGAGACATAAAAAGGCTCTCTAAGGTCAGGGCGTGACAATAATAATGTGGGTACACATTGTTACATACAGTGCATTCGGAAAGTATTCAGAACCCTTAACTTTTTTCCAATTTTGTTACGTTACGGCCTTATTCTAAAATATTTAAAATAACTCATTTACATAAGTATTCAGATGCTTTGACAGCGATTACAGCCTCAAGTCTTCTTCGGTATGACGCTACAAGCTTGGCACACCTGTATTTGGGGAGTTTCTCCCATTTTTCAGGTCTGGCCAGAGATGTTCGAATGGGTTCAAGTCCGGGCTCTGGCTGGGCCACTCAAGGACATTCAGAGTTGCATTGTCTTGACTGTGTGCTTAGGGTCGTTGTCCTGTTGGAAGGTGAATCGTCGCCCCAGTCTGAGGTCCTGAGTGCTCTGGAGCAGGTTTTCATCAAGGATCTTTCTGTACTTTGCTCTGTTCATCTTTCCTTCGATCCTGACTTGTCTCCCAGTCCCTGCCGCTGAAAAACATCCCGCAGCATGATGCTGTTACCACCATGCTTCACCGTAGGGATGGTGCCAGGTTTCCTCCAGACGTGACACTTGGCATTCAGGCCAAAGAGTTRATTCTTGGTTTCATCAGACCAGATAATCTTGTTTCTCATGGTCTAAGAGTTGTTTAGGTGCCTTTTGGCAAACTCCAAGCGGGCTGTCATGTGCCTTTTACTGAGAAGTGGCTTCCGTCTGGTCACTCTACCATAAAGGCCTGATTGGTGGAGTGCTGCAGAGACGGTTGTCCTTCTGGAAGGTTCTCCCATCTCCACAGAGGAACTTTCGAGCTCTGTCAGAGTGACCATCGGGTTCTTGGTCACCTTCCTAACCAAGGCCCTTCTCCGCTGACTGCTCGGTTCGGCCGGGCAGCCAGCTCTAGGAAGAGTCTTGGCGGTTCCAAACTTCTTCCATTTAAGAAGGATGGAGGCCACTGTGTTCTTGGGGAAATTGAATGCTTCCCCAGATCTGTGCCTCGACACAATACTGTCTCGTAGCTCTACAGACAATTCCTTCATCCTCATGGCTTGGTTTTTGCTCTGACATGCACTGTCAACTGTGGAACTTTATATAGACAGGTGTGTGCCTTTCCAAATTATGTCCAATCAATTGAATTTACCATAGATTGACTCCAATCAAGTTGTAGAATCTTAAGGATGATCAATAGAAACAGGATGCACCTGAGCTCAATTTTGAGTAGCATAGCAATGGGTCAGAATACTTATTTAAATAAGATATTTCAGTTTTTWATTTTTTATACATTTGCAGAAATTTCAAAAAAACMGTTTTTGCTTTGTCATTATGGAGTATTGTGTGTATTTTCAGTAGGGGGAAAAATAATTTAATCAATTTTAGAATAAGGCTGTAACGTAACAAAATGRGGAAAAAGTCAAGGGGTCTTAATACTTTCCAAATACACTGTAGTTGGCCTACTTACAAACTGGCTTGCACAATTTCAAGAGCATCTTTGTTCAAATATTTGGCAGCATTGTCAGTACGGAATTTTATGGAATGTACCTTGAGGGCTCTATTTTAACAAACCTAACGCAATGGTACATCTTAGTGTTGGCAGTAGCATTATAGGGGGTGTCAGATTTTTTGTTGTTGATATTTTCACAACCGGAATTATGGGCGCAGTAGCTGGTGGTGACACAAAAGGGCTGGGTTTTGATGAATAAACAAGTTTCTATTGTCACGCTTATTCCTGCTTCCTCTCTCCAGCACTCGACGTCGCCAGTCTACTAACCACCGGTCCTGGCATCCCACATTGCGCACACCTGGCAACCATCATTGCGCATACCTGCTCCCCATCGTTAAGCACACCTGGACTTCATCACCACCCTGATTACTCTCCCTTCATATAGCCCTCAGTTGCCTCAGTCATCAGGCAGTATTGGTTTTGGTTACGTTTAGTACGCATCTCCTGTTTTGTATTATCTTCATGTTTATTATTATTAAACTCACCTGTGTATACATTTTAGCCACGTTAGGTTTTTAATCAAATTAAATGGAGGGAAAACTGTGCATCYTGGCTGGATAGGCTGTGCTTCCACCTCTCAAAATCCATCCCATTATAAACTGTGTTACTGTTACGACCTGCTTTTTGTGGGTCTTAAAACRTCCCATTAGCGCTGCATGAAATTCTCATTTTTCCCTTGTTTTTAAGGACACATCTCAAATATTGCCACCCCTCCCACCTCAGTGCAAGCAAGCTGATGTTAGACTGGTAAATTGCTGAACCTGGCGTTAGGGCTGGAAAATGCCAGTGCGACAGTTTTTACATGGCATAAACTAATGTGCATTTGACACTTGCGCCTCCTTAGCGCCAGCTGAAAATATAGCCCTTAAAAGTGTTACGTAGTTGTTTAGGGCATTCCAATTTTAGCGACTTCTCTACTAATAGATTAAGGACACAAGTCATTTGTAACCGAGCGACTCTGCATGGAAAGTATTTTAAGAAAAGTACTGAGACACTAGTATTTGGAATGTTTTGCCTTCCGTTAACTTACATTAAGGGAATGCATCCTAAATCACATGGAGGCATATAAATAGATAAGGGGTACGTAGCATCACCCCTCACACACAAACATACGCATCCTCTGCCATCTTCTGCATTTGAATTGTCTCGCTGTTTGAAGTAACTCAAAGTGAATATGTGATTTGTCAATTGATTTTTTTCCTCCCAGGCTATGAATAAAATGCTTTAATTATTTATGTGCTGACGTCAGACGTCCGTTTGAATGTTGTATGTGGTGCAGACCTCTTTCTCCGGGCTGGCTACTTCCCCTCCCCTCACATARTCCCCCCTATCTGACACCCCTACCTGGCATTAATGGAACTCTCAATGCTTACGTTGCAGGCAGCTTGCAGAGAGGCGTCAACCAATGAGAAGGCGGCGCCAGGCACGAGGAGGACGGGGCATTCACAAGCGTTGAATAATAATAAAAAATGAGTCTCTCTCTGCTGCATTCCCCTCCGCTAGAGGCTTGTCTATGCCATCAGAGAGGTGTAACTCTCTGGAGCAGCTGGCTCCTATGGTAAACTGCATCTCAAAGAGCACTGCTAGGATTTGGCTGATTATGATTTCTCAGATCATAGCATCATATTCTCAGGGACATACTTATTTTCCCCTAATGTTTTTTAGAAAGATTAAAAGTGGATATGGCACAATTAATAAAATAAAGAACACTTCATCTATCTGTTCATCTTTTATTCACATGCATTTTACATTTGGTCAACACATTTTAATATGTTATATTACAAGTTACATTGCCTCATTATGTTATGTAATCATAACATGAGGCAATTGGTGGAAAAAGTTGTATTTCCCTTCGCTAACATTTCGCTAATAACATTTTGTGAATATCAAAATGTGCTTTTTGTCATTCACTTTCAATATCTGAAATATATTTGAAAGATACCATTTGAATATCTGAGGGATGTTAGTATTGAATGGCCAGCATAGCAATGCATCCACCAGTGTGGAAATTGGGGGACAAATGATGAATACCAAATCTGTCAACGGGATCAATGGGTGACATTCYGCCAATAGGGTGCGCGTGAATAATTAACTGGGTGAAACATTAGGCCTAGTTCTTGCTCGTTCAGCGTTCCTTGTACAAACTTCAGGTGGAGAGAAGGGTAAGCTCACAAAAATTCACTCTCAACACATACCTCTCTCTAAGATTGATATTCAGAATATAATTTTGATGTTGACGTGTCCTTTAAAAACAACAAAGAATGTTATCTACCAGCTGGTTTTGATCGGAAATAGTATACAGTGATCTGCACATACTACCTTCTTTCTAATGAATGACAATGAGAGAGAGAGAGAGAGAGAGAGAGAGAGAGAGAGAGAGAGAGAGAGAGAGAGAGAGAGAGAGNGAGAGAGAGAGAGAGAGAGAGAGAGAGAGAGAGAGAGAGAGAGAGAGAGAGAGAGAGAGAGAGAGAGAGAGAGAGGGAGAGGGAGAGGGAGGATATAGACTGACAACCCCATCCACTACAGATAGAAGGAAGGTAGAAGTTTACAGTTGTTGCTTTTAATAGGTTTTGAAGAGCCTATTCAGAGCTCATAGTCAAGCCAGACTTATTTCATTCTGCTGCCCAGTCCCAAAAAGACCTAGAATTGGAGAAAAGACTGGAAAGTTGTTCCAAGGTCTTGTGAATTAGAGGGATAAGAAATAGGGGAGAGGAAAGTGGGAGTGAGCAAAAGTTTGAGTTACCGCACAAGTAGGCAACTACCTATGTTCACATTTCACAGATTAAAGGTGTGATCCATACGCTTGACTACCAGTTAGAAGTGTCGCCCCGGCCGACACTTTCTATAAATAACTTGATTACATAATTAAACTTGAACGCATTTGAATTGTCTATAGGTGTTTAACTATGTTTTTACTGTAGCAATCCAGAGATAAACATTTTAAACTCTTTATTATATAATTTCGGAAATGTAACGCAAATTAACGTTTTTTTTGTGAGCTTGTGAAAGAGGTGCTTGGCTTTGGTAATAGATTKATTTCATTTTGGAAGACTAAGGTCCTCCTGCATCATCACTTTGTCACGTTTGCCACAGGGAAAAGAAAATGGATTCCACATTTTAATTCAGTTGTCTGGGGGAGTGCAACCAAGGGTTAATCGCTGCATAGCATCACTTTTTAGAGTTTTAATAAACAAAGACAGAAAGCTGCATCTTTTTAGATGGCCTGTCTGTAATGAGGACTGCAAGGCCCTCCAATAAACATAATGAAAATAAACACCAATTAGGGCATTTTATACACTCAAGATAAAGATGGGCTCTCTGAAATAAGTGATGAAGGAGACTCAAGCGCATAAAGGACTGTTGAGGAGAGCTCATAGAAATGATGCTAAACAGTCTGAGGGACATATGACAAGCTACTGATGCTGATGATGAGTAATCCTGGAGTGACTTATCTTTTCATCCTTTTATATTCATTATTGACAACCAACGGCCGGCTCAGGGAAAACTGTTCTGAGGGACGTGGGGGTGAGGAGGGAAGGTTATGTGTCTGTGCTTGTTTTAAAAGTGCCTATCTCTGTTAATGATGGGTGAATCATCCCGGCCCCCCTTCCCGCCCCTTGTCCACCACTAGTACCATACAAGCTACTAATGAGCTCCTTATCAGCATCATGTTACACTCTGGTCACACATAAATGTGCATTTGCTCTCTAACCTGGTAAATCCATAGAAATTCTGACTGGAGAATAATATGTTGGCTGTTGCTGTACATATTAACATTTAGCCATCAGCAGCAACATGAAGGGTGTCCCAGCTAGCACATTTGGTTCTTCTGAAGTTGTAGGAACGTATTTTGGGGTTTCACACTAGTTGTGGGAACGAAGCCATATGTTTCCTGACGGTAAAACTGAACACTTTTTAAACGTTCTGAGAACAGAAGTAAACATTTTGCCGGTTGTGGGAACGTATTTTTAGGTTGCAGGGAGGTTCTGAGAATCTTTTACTCTGGTTCCTTGAAAGTTTTCCTGGGAGGTTTAATCTACACTCTGATAATGGAAATTATAGGTTATTTGGAGGTTTTTGAATAACTTCCTTAAAACGCCGGACAGGAGAAGCAGGTACGGGGTGTCAAACATTTAATCAGGAACGGAGAAAGAACACGGCAGGAACAGCGTCAGCACACGGGTAAACAAGGACATATGACAAACATCAATCCTGAAGCAGGGAACAGAGCTATGGAACAGACAGATATAGGGAAGGCAATAACACAAGTCATAGAGTTCAGCTGAGTCCAATGAGCGCAGATGCGCGTGACGGGGAAAGGCAGGTGTGCGTACTGATGGTGGCTTGATTGCGTAATCCTGGTGAGCTTGGCGCCCTCGAGTGCCAGGGGGAGGAAGAGCGGGAACAGGTGTGACAGTACCCCCCCGGGGGCACCACTTGGCATCCCACGTGGGCGAGCCGGCCGAGACATGGGCGCTGGGCAAGCAGGCTGGGAGAGGGGGAGGAAGAGCGGGAGCAGGCGTGACAGAATTTTTCAATAAGACTTTTAATAACACTGTTAACAAACTTTGGGTTAACATTTTTGAACTCCAAGCAAAGACAGGGCAAATGGAAATGCATTTCCTTAGACATTAATCATTTCTTTTTTATTGTGACACAGCATGAGTGAGATTCAAACCTATCTTCTGTTCTCTATAAATGGAATTAGTCCACTGCCCCACCAGAATGGAGCTAGCATGCCATGTTTCTTCACGCATTCAAAGCTGTTCATTTTAGTCTATTCAAACAAACCCAATTTCAAAGGAAAAGCACTCATTAAAGGTACAATATGCAGAAATTGCTCTGTTTTGGTTGGGAGGAATTGCTCATAAATATTATATTTATATTAATTTTGGAGTGGGTAAATGTAGTTGTACCTGATCCCAACACTTTCGCACTAAAGCATACTTACCAGAAGTCCACTGGCATGCTCTGATAATAAAATTATGTGCATCGAGAGCAAATACGGCTTTTGACAGTTAGCTCACAGTGAGTGGTAGGGTGCTGAATTCCTGAGAGCTATTGCCATTTGCGGTGTAAATTCTAATCCCTCATGGGGCGCAATTTTTGTTGTTGTTGATGTGGACTCACATTTATTGCGGTATTATGTTGGGAAGAAAATTTTAATCATCACCTTGAATATGAAGATTAGGGGCTCAATTCAATCCAACCCGCAAGGCAGTATTTACCCAGTAGCTCATTTTCCAATGGTCAAATTAAAATTCTGATTGGACCAGAAAACTGTCAATTAACGCAGGTCAGGGTGAGCTAGCGAACAGATTGCTGATTTGCTGGACAGCTACAGGATCGGGTGTAGCGCAAAAATCAAAATGTAGGGAGAGAGGATAGCCATAGTAAATAAATATGCATCTCCAAAAGTTGTTTGGTGATCAGTAATATTGCAAGCTTGCCAGCAATATGGCATCAACCAACAATTACTAGCTTAGGCCTATTGGTAGTGCTGAGCGAATAGTGCTTTTTGGAGGTTGGTTCGGTTTCAGTTAGATTATTAAAAAATAATCATGGTTTTCGATTTCGGTTTTGAATATTATTTTGACATTAAATGCACTTTGCATTATGTGGGTGGAATGCTGTAACAACACAGAATAAAACAATTAATAAAAGTCCCATGAGGGTAGTGACTGTGCATTACTGCTTATCACTTTTATCACTATTACTTTAACAAAATCATTATTTCATTTGTTGTGTATATTACATTTGTTTTATTTGATGACTTTATTTCATTCCAAATCATCATCTCATATCTATAGATTTGCTGCCTATGCTGTCTGACAAAATCACTATTTTGTAGTTCTCCAAAGTAAATGAAAGTATGCCTTATGACAGCTGAATACCAACTATCAATCACTTAGATCATGTGTTTTCAGGTACCTGGCGAATCAAAAGCTGCTCTCTATATCACCTCAAGATCGCACATTCTTCTCTCTTCCTTAGCAAGTAGGTGCGCAATGGATTATGGTCATTGTAGGTTATTATCACGTTTTATGTGCTAAACTATGTAGAATATTGGCCAGTTAGAAATTGCATACTACATATCACAGTTCAAGCTGGATCTGATTTATCTCTAGAGAACTGCTATGTGCACATTGAGCTCACAGAAAATACCCCTGAAGGAAATGGAATTCAAATAATTGAACCGACTTTGGTCAAACAAAAAATAACAGACATTTTGGGTTCATCGCTCAGCATTACCTACTGGTCTTTTGGTATGTCAAAACTGGTTGAAAGTGACAATTTACTTGTAAAGCTTGCATTTGGAATTTGTTGTTAAAATGAATTACTGTGGCGAAGAAGCACCCTACTGTAGCTTTCGATCCACTTCGATCCACGTGCTCTCCAAACTCCCGCCAGTGGAGAGTGCTTTGTTCTCTTTTTGAAATGTTTGCTGTTGCTTTCACATGTTTAAATGCATATGTGATAAATCTTTAGTCCATCTAATACTACAATAATTGCTAGCGTTTCATCATTCATCCCCATTCCGTTTATTGCAACACTTCAACATTTCTGTTTCAAGTTTGATACAATACATTTTCATTCACCATTTCTTACCCTGAGTTGGTGGGATGTTTATTGTGCACATGAACATTTGCAAGACTCCTCATGAGGTAGAAGTTGTTCATTTACACTGAACAAAAATATAAATGCAACATATAAGGCGTTGGTCCCATGTTTCATGAGCTGTAATAAAATATCCCAGAAATGGTCACATTTACACAAAAAGCTTATTTCTCTCAAATGTTGTGTACAAATTTCTTAACATCCCTGTTAGTGTGCATTTCTCCTTTGCCAAGATAATCCATCCACCTGACAGGTGTGGCATATCAAGAAGCTGATTAAACAGTGTGATCATTACACAGGTGCACTATGTGCTGGGACAACAAAAGGCCCCTCTAACATTTTGTCACACAACACAATGCCACAGATGTCTCATGTTTTGATGGAGCATGCAATTGGCATGCTGACTCCAGGAATGTTCACCAGAGCTGTTGCCAGTGAATTGAATGTGCATTTCTAAACAATAAGCCGCCTCCAACGTCATTTTTGAGAATTTGGCAGTATGTCCAACTGGCCTCACAACAGCAGACCACGTGATTGGCATTGTGTGGGCGAGCGGATGGCTGATGTCAACGTTGTGAAAAGAGTGCCCCCATGGTGGCGGTGGGGTTATGGTATGGGCAGGCATAAGCTACGGACAACGAACACCATTGTATTTGATCGATGGCAATTTGAATGCACAGAAATACCATGACGAGATCCTGAGGCCCATTGTGAGGTCAATCGTTTTAAGGTATCTGTGACCAACAGATTCATATCTGTATTCCCAGTCATGTGAAATCCATAGATTAGGGCCTAATGAATTCATTTCAATTGACTGATTTCCTCATATTAACTGTAACTCAGTCAAATCTTTGAAATAGTTGCAAGTTGCATTTATATTTTTGTTCAATATAATTCAATATACGGTTTCCTTTGTTCATATTTACCAGGTTATGTGTTAAGAGTTTCGTGTGTCTGTGTCCTGTCTCTGTGTGTCTGTGTCCTGTCTCTGTCATTCTGGTTGTACGTAATAGGAGCTTACAAACAGAAATAGGCTACGTTGCCTGCGCACTACACTTTGGAATCAGTACATTGAAAAATATACAATTATTGTTCCATGTATGAATGAGGATGAAATATCATTAATAATCATTCATTCTGATTAAGATGAATGTATCAATGTTGAAATTGTATTTTACAATGTAGAACCAGTTTATTGGTTGTAATTGCCAATGTTGTAATTGTATTATCCTGGGAGGGGCCAAGTGCTTATGTACTGTACCCGTTTGAGCTCCTATTAGATAGATTCGATTTGGTTTCTCAAGGGGAGGCTCCAACTATGGGTAACTGCATACTTGGAATGTATCTGAAAGTGGGCGTTGCAAAATAAGTGGGTGGCTCAACAGTGATGGGTGTAAAATCAGCTCTCCATTATTGGTCAGACCGGCCATAGTCAGGATCACCGCTGGTCAGCTTAATGTTTACATTGCAGGTTAAGAGAACTTACGTAGCAGGTTAGGAGAATTAACGTAGCAATTTAGGAGAATGAACATAGCAGGTTAGGATAATTAAAGTGGCAGGTTAGGAGAGTAAGGTTAAGGTTAGGAAAAGGGTTTGGCTTAGCTAAAATGCATAGCAGGTTAGTATAATTAGTACAGCCAACCTGCCTTGTCTTCTGCTGATGTCACGCCCTTACGACTGCTACAAGGTCCCTATTTTACAATTACATCATCAAAATGTGCTGTAGACAAAATAATCAAAAGGGCTTATGGTAGCCTCAATAAACAGACACAGATTTGTAGTTGAACAAGTCATTGCATGTATCGATTTAAAAAAAATACTTGACTTGAAAAAACTTGCTCTTAGAATGCACGACTTGGACATTACGCAACTCGACCCGTTTCACTTGGGACTCGACTTGCGACTTGGACCTTGTGACTTGAGACTTGAATAATAGTGACTTAGTCCCACCATACTGAACCCCTCCCTTGAGATGACGTAGAGTCATCACCATTTCAATGGTAGAGTTGAACCGCTAGGGGCAAAAAGAGCTTGATTTACTACAAAAATACCAAAATATATCACTTTTCCAACAAACTGTCAAAATGAAGACCAGAATTGACGTGTTTCACTATAACTAAGCCTAAAACATCTGGTGTTCCATACATTTATTTAAAAWTTTTATGAAAGTTACTCTTTAAGGCCAGGATTCAATCAGATTAGAGTTAAACAGCAATAACCAATAAACGCATAACATATCATTGCTTTTATTTAGGCGATGTCGGTGGTGTAACTGCATTGGTGCTGTCAAATCGGTGAGTGGCTGCTGTTGGGGTCATTGTGACGAAACCACACCCATCCTTATATCCCACCCGCGTTAGAAGTTCAGAATGAGAAAGTGTAGGACATACAGAAATGACACTCAAACTGAAAATCATGAAAAAAAATAAGTATTTATATCAGCCTAATCGAGGTTTAGTGGCCTAATATTCTGAACAATAATCCCTCCTAAGATTGAAAGCTAGCTGTAATCATCAGAAGCCATATGAATCCCAAACAACAGCAGAACAACAAAAATGGATGGTAGTAATGTCTCAGTATGCACTTTGGGATGCAAAACATTCCATGACATGTTCTTTACAAAGAATAAATGTAAAAGAAATATCAATATGGAAAGCACCTCCACACCACACCTGTCAACTCCCACTGCTTGCCCTTGTACAGTACATTGAGGGTTTTAAGCAAAAGGGTACAGTACACACCTGTATTCGAGTGTGATACAACACATTGTTACCTAACACCTGAAAACAATGAAACATCCTGTCCAGCTCCAGATATTCTCTTTTGTTTTTATCAGTCTCCTCACTATTTGAGCTCACAAACAGAAACTTAACAGCTTGTGTGCTGGCTTTGAAGAATAATAAGGATGGGGAGGCTGATGTGCACCTCTCTCCCCTGTGAGCATGCCTGSCTGTGAGGAGGATAGGGAGACAGAGGACTGGCGTACGCCACAGATGAAGTGATCCTCGTGAGGAGGAGGAGGCACATTGAAGCAGATGCAGAGAAATGTGAGAGGGTGTCAGTGAGACTGGTGATGACGCGCTCATGGCTGCGGAGAGCTGGCGAGGCCGCGGCCCTGGCTCTGACTCACCTCATCCCCACGAGGCCTCCTGGCTGACGTCACTCGGCGGGCTGTGGCATTTCTCTGCTTCAACTTCACTTGCAGGCAGGCGCACTCAAGCCCTCTCCTCTAAAAGACTCACACAAATGTGTACACTCCCTCCTGCAGTCTCATTCACMCACAGCCTCTTTTCTGGCATATTGCTGTTTATTGCTGCTCATGTACAAACTCTTTCTGTCTACCTAATGATTCCCTCTTAACCCTCAGCCAAAACCTTTTGGCTGCTGTGTGCTGGTAAGAGATGTGAATGGCTGGGTATATTGCAATTTTATCATGTCTACAAGATTAAATTAAATGAAAATCAATCACACTGGACAAGATCACCAACTGTTTTCTCCAGAAAATTGACAGTTTTAGTCTGTTTGCCACCTACGCACAGGTCTCATGATGCAATAGTTGCATCACATTATTCAATGGGGTTTGGGCTGACCAATTTGGTTTATACCTTTTGTTAAGTTGGGGAGAAAGTCACTGGCTTTACTACTCAAGGGAATATGAATGTACTGTGCATTAAAGGACCATGATGCTGCAGGTTTGTGTACATTGGTGGCCTCTCCTTTTGAATGAAAACTATGCAAGAAAACCACACAAACACTACAAGTTAACAAAGCATAGAACAGTAAGAGGCAGGGGTACGTTGCAATTAAATCATAAGTGGGCCTCCTCAAACGTGGAAATTGTACGTTATTATATCTCCTGGCAAATAATGCATCAGTGGTAATTGCAGTGGCACTTACGACTTGTTTTGATCAATTACTTGTAATCAGCAATAATCAAACTCAGCAAAAAAAGAAACAGACCTTTTTCGGGACCCTGTCTTCTAAAAGATAATTCGTAAAAATCCAAATAACTTCACAGATCTTCATTGTAAAGGGTTTAAACACTGTTTCCCATGCTTGTTCAATGAACCATAAACAATTAATGAACATGCATCTGTGGAACGGTTGTTAAGACACTAACAGCTTACAATTAAGGTCACAGTTATGAAAACTTAGGACACTACAGAGGCCTTTCTACAGACTCTGAAAAACACCAAAAGAAAGATGCCCAGGGTCCCTGCTCATCTGTGTGAACGTGCCTTAGGCATGCTGCAAGGAGGCATAAGGACTGCAGATGTGGCCAGGGCAATAAATTGCAATGTCCGTACTGTGAGACGCCTAAGACAGCGCTACAGGTAGACAGGACGGAGAGCTGATCGTCCTCGCAGMGGCAGACCACGTGTAACAACACCTGCACAGAATCGATACATCCGAACATCACACCTGGCAACAACAACTGCCTGAGTTACACCAGGAACGCACAATCCCTCCATCAGTGCTCAGACTGTCCGCAACAGGTTGAGAGGCTGGACTGAGGGCTTGTAGGCCTGTTGTAAGGCAGGTCCTCACCAGACATCACTGGCAACATCGTTGCCTATGGGCAGAAACCCACCATTGCTGGACCAGACAGGACTGGCAAAAAGTGCTCTTCACTGACGAGTCCCGGTTTTGTCTCACTAGGGGTGATGGTCAGATTCGCGTTTATCTTCTAAGGAATAAGCGTTACACCGAGGCCTGTACTCTGGAGCGGGATCGATTTGGAGGTAGAGGGTCCGTCAGGTCTGGGGCGGTGTGTTACAACATCATCGGACTGAGCTTGTTGTCATTGCAGGCGATCTCAACGCTGTGCGTTACAGGGAAGACATCCTCCTCCCTCATGTGGTACCCTTCCTGCAGGCTCATCCTGACATGACCCTCCAGCATGACAATGCCACCAGCCATACTGCTCGTTCTGTGCGTGATTTCCTACAAGACAGGAATGTCAATGATATGCCAGCGAAGTTCCCGGATCTCAATACCATTGAGAATGTCTAGGACCTGTTGGATCAGAGAGTGAGGGCTAGGGCCAWTCCCRCCAGAAATGTCTAGGAACTTGCAGGTGCCTTGGTGGAAGAGTGGGGTAACATTTCACGGCAAGAACTGGCAAATCTGGTGCAGTCCATGAGGAGGAGATGCACTGCAGTACTTAATGCAGCTGGTGGCCACACCAGATACTGACTGTTACATTTGATTTTGACCCCCCCTTTGTTCAGTGACACATTATTCAATTTCTGTTAGTCACATGTCTGTGGAACTTGTTCAGTTTATGTCTCAGCTGTTGAATCTTTCTATGTTCATACAAATATTTACACGTGAAGTTTGCTGAAAATAAACGCAGTTGACAGTGAGAGGACGTTTGTTTTTTTGCTGAGTTTATAATTTGCCTGGTAGAAACCAGAATACCAACGACTATTCCGGTCTCTTTTTTTGCCCTGCCTTCTCTAGCTCCCTTTCTTTCTCTCTGGTAAAATGTCAAGCATGAGGTAAAATAACCAACTGCCTGATTCAATGGTAATTGTATCTGTTAAAGAGTGAATGTTTTGATGTGTTTTGAATATTAGACTAAAAATCATTGTGTTAAAACTGAGATGGAAGATACAGTAGTTGTAGCTGTGTGTGTGCGTACATGTGATGTGATTCAGTCAGAGGAGGCTGGTGGGAGGAGGACAGGCGCATTGTGATGGCTGGAATGGAATAAAATGGTGGTTTCCGTGGAATAAAATGTGGTTTCCAAATGTTTGATGTGTTCATACCATTCCATTTATTCCATTCCAGCCATTACAATGAGCCCATCCTCCTATAGCTCTTCCCACCAGCCTCCGCTGGATTCCATATTTGTGTTGTACATTCTGTACTGTACTTCAAATGCATCAAAGACAGTAGCCCCTCAATGAACCATTATTATCCAGAGATATTGACAGAGCTGCGGTTCAACAAGGCCATTCAAAACTACAAAAATATAGTCGGTTAAGGATAAAATATATTATTACAAAAATATATATATGTTCCCAACTCCAATGGAGATCCTTATTTTTTTACCAATCAGGATCACCCATCTCTCTGCGTCGGTTACAAAGCGGAGCGCTGTTAAAGTGGAGCTTAATTTCATGTGGGGCAGCTGTTGGTTTGTGCTGTGACTCAGGCCTGTGGCGGCCAAGGAGCCGATGACCATCTGGCCAAGAGGGTCCTCATTGGTCATGTTTATTTGTCCTCCACATTTTGACCAGTGGAGGCTGCCGAGGGAAGGACAGCTCACAATAATGTCTGGAATGGCGAGAATGGGATGGCATGAAACATGGAAACCATGTGTTTGATACTATTCCACTCCAGCCATTACCACAAGCCCATCCTCCCCAATTAAGGTGCCACCAACCTCCTATGATTTTGACCCTTGGCAAACACATTTTCTTTGGTCTTTGACAGTTGATCATGCTGTGCCATAAATCATTTCAGCTACACCATGCAGCACAGTGGAATAATATAGGCCTGATCACAAGTGTTTCAATTCACCTGGGACCAGATTGATTCTGGTAACACTGTGGATCAAACAGACAAGGTGACAGTGTAAAACGAGGAAGGAGTCATCATAAAGACATAAAAAGGTTTAACAGAGGAGTGGAGGAATCATAGGAACCTTCCCTCTCATCATCTAATTACATGCTCCATCACAGCTCACAAATCCAACACCAGGGATCATTAACAGTCTCTTTGGCCCTGATTAAAAAAGGAATCACCCTCCCCGCTAACTGCATTAGAGTTCACTAACGATGAGAGACAGATGCCGTGACCATTATAGACAGACCACAGGACTCCTATTGGTACACTGCACCAGCAATCTGACACACCAACAMGGTAGCTGCTGATAAGCTGCCAGGAGAGACCAGGCTMAGYAGGACTCCATTTGGGCRYTACAGGAGGATGTGCTGCTTMGTATGGAGTAAATGACACRTGCAACAAACCCTGRCATTACCTAAGGMTGATTGTTATGTCTGCAACCTCCAATTCACTGTCCTCTTAAAATGGTGCCGTGGTGAGAGCCCATGGACAGCCACGTGGAATATTACAGGTCGCAGTGCAAACGTGATTTTCCTAGAGAAGGATAATGCAGCCAAAGTGGAGGGGCAGCAGGACTGAGTCAGGAGTCCTCACTGTGAGGAAGATGATTTTATTCTGCTGCCACTATCCAATACATTGCCTCATTGGTGTTGATTACTGATAGCTCCTGGTTTCTGGGCTTCGTCATTCCCCACTGTGCCAAAGAATCATCATGTCAGTGTGATTTCCTTTAAAGCACCTGACTATTTTGTTATTTTAACAAACAACCAATAAAAAGAGATTGGTCAAAAATAACCCATCTCTATTCATCTATTCCTATGTACGAAAATAAATTGCATTTTTCAAAACTCTAAATTCAGAAATGGACTTTGGTGAAAGCCTTAACCCACACACTTTTTTCCTTGAGAATAGCCATGCTGTGCTTACAAGCTAGGGCACATCTAACCTCAGGCCTGGAGAATTTACTTATGAGGTAAAACTCCTGGCCCCAAATCCTATAGTGATGTCTGTGCCCTGTGTAAATTACATTACAGACTGAGCACAAGGTAATCCTCTAGCTCTGGGACTTCTCAGCCATTCCAGTATCTTGATCATTATTATATGAGAAGAGTGATGTGGAATTCAGTCCATTCATAGAGTCCACTGGGGAGTCTGTCTCCAGGGTATCTACTCTCCTGAGACGAGACCATACTACCTCAGGTTACTATGTCATCTGACAACGCAGAGGGGTGCATTCTGTTACAGGTGAGAATAAAATAGATTATTTTGAGAACAGACTGAGTCAGAGTGGGGATATTCATGGTTAGGTTCAAGGCATTAGCTATGCATTCTCAGGAGGGGGAGGACTTCATAAATACTATTTTAATTTACAATTTTATTTTCCATGTCCATGTTTTAATTGAAAGTCAGCTAAATGCAGCAAAAGCCCCCCACAGTAGCTGTGTCTGTCTCCTCCCACAGCCCCTGCGTCATTCACAAAAATCATTCAAATGGCTTTGACCTCAAAGCCTTTTTCATTGAGAAATCTTTTTATAGCAGGAGCAGCAGAGACAGGCGGCGAGTGAGTGAGAGCAGGAGGGTGGGAGTCGTGGAGGGAGGGGGTTCGCAGACTGTGCTGTCCTTACCTGACTAGCAATGTACTCTGAGCCACTGCTTCTGCTTCTCTCCATCTCTTAGAGGGGGAGCCATTGGCCGGCACGTGTCTGTTTCATCTCGTGTGACGAGCTATTGGCCAAGATACATATCTCTTCTGCTTCGGATAGTGAAAAATTGGCTGGAGCAAGCAACAGTCAGACTGTGCAACTATTGAACAGTAAACCATTGGCTGGAATAGCCCTCTGGTTAGGGATTGGCTAGAGAAGGCTTTTGGCTRAAGCTACAGCAGTGCAGACAGGTTGAGTGAAACAGTGAGCTAGTCTCGGGAACAGGCAAAAATACTTCAGCTCCTTTGTTCATCTCCCAGTTTAGCAAGAATGCACAGCAAACACACAGCCTACTTACAAATGTACTGTAGATGTCCGATTCCATTGTTTGGGTCATGGGCATGTCTTCAATCATTGACGTTTTCCCAATTTCAAGAGGATGTCATTTTTCAGCCATACTCACTGAAACTTAACATGATTCTACCTGCTTGTGAATGTAATTTTTTAATTAAATGCATATTTCATATATTTTCTTTATTTTATTTTATTCATTCTATACTCCCTTATCAAGGCTATGGATAGTGTTCCAAGACTTGTTATCATAAATAAAATGTCCCTTTTCCAAGGTGACTCGACAGCGGGGATCCAGCGTGCACGCCCAACCTCCACAAATAGCCRACCCCCCACCACCATACCATCTCCACTCAGCCCACTCAGGATTTCACATAATGGACAAAAGGTGTCTAATTATGGCTAATTAGAATGAATGCAAGCASGTATCTCATTACTTGCCCAGATATTCTGTTGACTCACATTTTTAATTGGTACATTAAAAGAAACACAGCACGCAAAGTCAGGGTGGAGTTAGGCGATGAATGTATTCATTTTGGTCTAGAATGAGCAGCCCAAAACTAATGCACAGAGCAGGGAACAGGAAGTGTTAAACATCCTTTCATTGCCCCTCCCATTTTAAATGTAGCCACATTTGTGGACACATCTGGAAAAGTGTCAAATCGTTGTTAATGTAGAAAGCAGATCCATTCATAGCCTTATCCTTTGTCTCCTGACAGACAGACTTAATCCAATATGGTCAAGGCTGTCAAATCTATTCCTTTTTGTGACGTATAGCAAACAACCAAAGCATACACAGAGAAAAGGACTGGATTTCATTTTTTATTTGCATTCAGTTACAAGTTTCCTCTGTAAATCCTTTCTCAGAAAACTGAGGTGAGTTAAGAAATCGGTTTTGTGAGTTTGTTCCTATGGCAACTGACCCAATACACACCTTTTGCTAGTACATGGGGACGGACGTGTGTAACTCTTGTCTGCACACTGAAAGACTTAGCCAGAAACGGGCTTCTGAGAACTGATTAACATCTTCCTGGTACGTATTACTTATTACTTGGTAGGATTTCAATCCATGATTGATACATGGCTGTTAATAATAGAGCAAGTTATCCCAACGACTGTTTACTTAAGCCACTGTTTCCATGGTAATTGAGAACATACAAGCACAGGTCAGTCTCATTTACAACCACTGACATATCTGCATTATGCTCATTCCCCTCCACACAAGGTTAACTCAATTGATGTTCACAATGTACATTACAAGTCTTAATGTTGCCAAATCAGGATCCATAAACAAGAGCATATAATGTAAAACAGAGAAAACTGACAACAATTGTTGACCGCTATACAGTGCCTTGCAAAAGTATTCATCCCCCTTGGCATTTTTTCCTATTTTGTTACATTACAACCTGTAATTTAAATAGATTTTTATTTGGATATCATGTAATGGACATACACAATATAGTCCAAATTGGTAAAGTGAAATGAAAAAAATAACTTGTTTCAAAAAATACCAAAAAATACAAATCTGAAAAGTGGTGCGTGCGTATGTATTCACCCTCTTAACTATGAAGCCCTTAAATAAGATCTGGTGCAACCAATTACCTMCAGAAGTCACACAATTAGTTAAATAAAGTCCACCTGTGTGCAATCTAAGTGTCACATGATCTGTCACATGATCTCAGTATATATACACCTGTTCTGAAAGGCTCCAGAATCTGCAACACCACTAAGCAAGGGGCACCACCAAGCATCTCCAAACAGGCCAGGGACAAAGTTGTGCAGAAGTACAGATCAGGGTTGGGTTATAAAAAAATATTAAAAACTTTGAACATCCCACAGAGTACCATTAAATCCATTATTTAAAAAATTAAAGAATATGGCACCACAACAAACCTGCCAAGAGAGTGCTGCCCACCAAAACTCATGGACCAGGCAAGGATGGCATTAATCAGAGAGGCAACAAAGAGACCAAAGATAACCCTGAAGGAGCTGCAAAGCTCCACAGTGGAGATTGGAGTATCTGTCCATAGGATCACTTTAAGCCCTACACTCCACAGAGCTGGGCTTTATGGAAGAGTGGCCAGAAAAAAATCCATTGATTAAAGAAGAAAATAAGCAAACACTTTTGGTGTTCGCAAAAAGGCTTGTGGGAGACTCCCCAAACATATGGAAGAAGGTACTCTGGTCAGATGAGACTAAAATTGAGCTTTTTGGCCATCAAGGAAAACGCTATGTCTAGCACAAACCCAACACCTCTCATCACCTCAAGAACACCATCCTGACAGTGAAGCATGGTGGTGGCAGCATCATGCTGTGGGGATGTTTTTCATCCGCAGGGACTGGGAAACTGGTCAGAATTTAAGCAATCATGTATGGCGCTAAATACAGGGAAATTCTTAAGGGAAACCTGCTTCAGTCTTCCAGAGATTTGAGACTGGGACGGAGGTTCACCTTCCAGCAGGACAATGACCCTAAGCGTACTGCTAAAGCAACACGAGTGGTTTAAGGGGAAACATTTAAATGTCTTGGAATGGCATAGTCAAAGCCCAGACCTCAATCCAATTGAGTATCTGTGGTATGACTTAAAMATTGCTGTACACCAGCAGAACCCATTCAACTTGAAGGAGCTGGAGCAGTTTTGCCTTGAAGAATGGGCAAAATCCCAGTGGTTAGATGTGCCAAGCTTATAGAGACATACCCCAAGAGACTTGCAGCTGTAATTGCTGCAAAAAGTGTCTCTACAAAMTATTGACTTTGGGGGGGTGAAAAGTTATGCACGCTCAAGTTCAGTTTTTTGTCTTATTTCTTCTTTGTTTCATACCCAAAAAACATATTTTGCATCTTCAAAGCGGTAGGCATGTTGTGTAAATCAAATGATACAAACCCCCCCCCAAAAAACATTTTAATTCCAGGTTGTAAGGCAACAAAATAGGAAAAATGTCAAGGGGGGTGAATACTTTCACAAGCCACTGTAGGTAATACAAAAGACTTGTTGATAGATTTGAGTGTAAAGAAGAATGTGGAATTTGCAACGTGTTTAGGAGGTGTCATTCCTTACTAGTAAAAGACAAAAGGTGACACAGGTTATGAGAAATCAGGAGAAACAAAGCTAAGTTTGTTAAATTGGTTAAAGTTAGACAAACTTTGGKGAACTGAAGAACGCTTTCACTTGGTCAGGTGGCAGATAGGGTGTACAGGAAGGAAAAGGCAAATGATGTGTACAGGTGCTGGCGGATATCTAGAGAAGAATTTATGGTTGGAATTGTCACCAGTTGCACGATTATGAGTCAAAGTTATATTGTGGTCATCAAAGGGAAAGAGTCACATTTTGAGTTTTGAATTCAGATTCCATACACCAGGTGTTCCACGTCTGAATCATTCCTGATTAGAGGGGAGGAATGGGGGTCTACAGAGTAAGGGGCTTAGAACCCTTGGACTATCCATTAAAGAACAGATCAAACAGGATTACCATTCTTATTTCAAATTGAATTCAAATAACCATGACGACTGTGTGACGTCGACTGACCTCAAAGGGAGGGGCGTAAAAATGATACATACGGCATCGTTTCGCAGATATTTTAAAACAGCAAACACATTTAGACACAGTTAAATGTTACTTGTGCTGTTTAGTTTCCAAGGTAACAAGAAGTATATATTTAGAGTGTACAGAACGAGGCAGAGGGGAAGAAAAGTGTTGATGCTCTTGATGGAGCAATTACAAATAGACAAAGTCCAATAGCACAGATCAAAACACCTCATCTGTTAACAGTTGGAGGAGAAGGCTCATGAATGAAACAGTCATCCTCTCATTCACCGCCACTTGTGACACTTGAGTCACTTGGTATTTAAAGACATTACTGATTCATGCAGTGCAGTGCAGTACACATTTGGCCAAAACTACCTAGGAAGTTGTCATCTCATTGCTGGAGTATACAGACATCAGTGAGGGAGGTTAGTGCCTACATCCGTTGATCTGGATACTCATCAGTCGGTTGGAGGCAACATTGTTCTGATTAATTAATTAGTCAAGAGAGCAAAGACATTATGGGTTCAGCCAACGGGGAGAACTGAGGAAACTCAGAATTCAAGGCAGAACTGTTACTGTATGCAACTGTGTCAGCTCAGCCATAAAGTAATGTAGTACAAATTGAGTGAGTGAGTGAGTGAGTGAGAGTGAGAGAGAGAGACGTTTTGTCTTCCGTGTATCTGTCACTTCAGCCTAGGTTGAAGATACCCAGATTAGAATCTTTCGAAAAATAAACAGATTCATGGGACCAGCACCGTTGCTAACTAGCATAGCTGGCCCCTTTGTTTTTCTAATTCTTTCTCATTTATGCAAAGAGTTATGGGATATTAGAATCCTTATCTTAACCTTTGATATCTTCAACTTAGGCTTCAACACAATTGTGTTTCCTATACTTCAAGTAGTGTACACAAGTCACTTAAACTAAATTAAATAAATACTCAGTAGTAACACGGAGTATACTATTAACTAAGGAGCACATGCCTACATGGATTGTTGACTGTTAGTGCATGGCAGTTAAATACCAGTCAGCCTCAGAGTTCCACCATTAACAAGGCACTTGTTCTGTATGTCACCCGACCGACATCAGTGAGACTGTTCCTGGATATGATCAGTATGGTCATGTCTGACGAAGACCAGCCTGTGGTTCTGTAGTCTAGTTAAAAACAAGGAGGATTTAATTGGTGCAGGTTGAGGCCAAGTTCCAGAGGGTTATTGTTTGAATGCTGCCCTGAGTTTGGCTGAGCGTCCCCGTGGGTTCTCCAGTATGTCTTCTGCCTGTGGCATCAGCACCCCTCTCTGTAGGTTAAATCAGTGACCACTGTCTTTTCCCCATCCTTCTCTTCTTCCTCCTCTTCCTCCCATCGCTGGACTCTCTGATGGAGACTCCGACAGGGTGGGGCACCTACATCCTCTCCATGGAGAAAACGCTTTACCAAGCGGTCCTCTAGTGAATGGAAGGTCAGCACACAGAGGCGGCCGCCAGCATTGTCTGAGCAGTGCAGAGTCCAGCATGCAGTTAATTCAGCTCATCATTGACAAACATACGCAGCGCCTGAAATGTCTTGGTGGCAARGTGTGAGGGCCGCTGAAGCCGATCTTTGCGGGCATAGAGAGCGCTGGCTGCAAAAGATCCTAGAGGCAAAGAAATGCTTTTATTTAAATAAATCAAACAAATGACATGAAGCATTTATATAGCGCAGGAAGCATGTTATTCARCTGGAGAGCAGCATACCTGAAATGTTTCACATTCTATCCAGGAGACACATGCTTCTCAGCAACAGACCAGAACAGAAGTCTCACAGCTCTCTAATGACMCTTAGTTTTTAACCTAACTCCCAGTCTGAATAAGCCCCAATCATAGCCACATTTTCCCAWATCCTGTCCAGGCTGCAGCTTTAATATGTGATTGACAATGACAGTAAGTAAAACCTGTAAATAAACAGGTGCTTGTGATAATACTTGAAAATAAAGTTGTGGTTCTCTTTCAGATTGCTCTCTCTTCATCCCCCCATTGCTAGCAAATACCCTATAATGGTTGCCTTTGCTTGTGCTGTTTGATGACACCGTGTTCAGACAGACTGTGTTCAAGTAAGCTCAGATGGTCATGTTTGCATTTGGTACTGTTTGAAGTGCCACAAAACAATCTGTGCTGGGTGAAGAGCACGACCACTTCTCCCTGCTCCCTGGCACTGATTGACAGGGAAGGGGTCCAGACTGCAGTGCCTTCCTGGCTGCTGAAGCGCTGCTCTGTTTCCTATCTGGAGCTTTGGTGTCCCCTGTCCAGAGTAATGCCAGCATTGACGTAGGACCCAGCCCATGTGTGTACGTGAGAGGAGAAGAGAGGGAGGGCGGGAGAGAGAGAGGAGAGAAAGAGGGAGAGCGAGAGAAAAAGAGAGAGAGAGAGAGCAAGAGGGGGGAGAGAGAGAAGGGGGGGCAAGGGAGAAAGAGCAGTGTGGCATTTCTCTCGTCCTGCGTTCAACAGCACTGACTGTGAGTCACCCAGCAATCAATAGAAAACCTGCGCTGCGGCCGTGGCCCAGCCTCACCAAGTTGTGCTCTCTCTCTCTCTAATTCATCTTTCAAGGGTCCCACAGCTAGAGTGCACAAGAAAAAAATAAGCAAAGATGCCACAACGCAGCAGACTGGGAAAGCTAACACAAATCTAGCTACATCCAATCAATCTCACTGATCAACTGAACAGGCTGAACAAATAGCATTGCCAAACAGACACCAAATCCTCCAGACCTGTTGGAGGCAGCGGAGTTCTGAAACCCCTCTGGGATGTAGTGGTTATTACCATTTTATAAGACCGATCACTTTMTCTTCATCGCTAATGGATAAATAATATTCTAAAAATACTTTTGTCTAATGTTWTTMGCTACAACCCTGACATAAAATCTGGAAGAATGKCAAAAAAYSKMWAWTWWTWAKSWAYYAWTTWYMRRWAYYAAKKWWAYYAWMCCCKTMMTTAAATACATTTKTTCTCCAGGTGATGTTARCCCTGGTGATTGTCTGGTCCGAAGGRTYARYTGATGGACTCTGTCTTGCTATGAAATGAAAGGGTATCGCTGAGCTGTATATGTTCTTTTCCATCTCGTTTCTATAAAGGGGGTCAGGGAAAGGGATTCACTTCACAATCATATTACAGCAATTACTTCTCAATAAGGACAGTACTGCACTGTGGAACAACACACCACTAAAGATAAGGGATCCWAATTACATGGCTTCAGTTGGAGTCCTGGAAGAACCATTCCTAGGCAGCCATACGCTGCATGTTTATGCACAAGAGTATTTCAGAGTGATGCTTGATTATTAGTTCATAAATCCTGTGTTCTATAAAGCAGTGAGGCACTTGAGGATGTATTACATCATTAATATTGTCAGCGCTTGAGGCATGAGTMCAACGGACTGCTCGTGAACTCTCCATGGAGCTTGGGCTTGTGCCGTGGTGATTATTTGTTTCTGTGAGCTGAAACCACCGCCTCATTCACYSTCTGTGGTTAMTGAAACACCACCGCCAAATGTCACCAAGTTGCYGACACCATGYCGAGGATAGAAAACATTATCTCAACTTGACTTAGAATTCACATTAGAATGTTATTCTTTTGAGGTTGTTTAACACTGGAAAGTGTGATTTAGAAATCAACACAGCGTTGCAATTCTAAGGGCTGTTCATTTGTAATTGAAGAAAACTAGGGTGTCCATTTAGCTGGGCAAACTTCACACTGACACAATGCATTTATTGCGAGGCAAACAGCCATTACTAACCACATCCGTCACGTGAGTGAATGTTGGGTTGAAAGGCCACACACTCCTACAACAGTCAATCATGTTATCCTCACTAGCTGTGTCCATCACCATATCAAGGATGTGCCTGTTCACTCTGCTGTGTTAACTCTCAACAACTTGAATCCATTTGAGATGCATTTCCCAAGAGGAAGCCAGTGGGACCCATGCACTCTCGATGTTTAGTGGTTGGATGCACCATTCTGACCCACTGAATAACAGAGCCTATATGGCAGGGGTAGGCAACTAGATTCATCCGCAGCCCTATTTTTGTCGGAGCAGATGGTCAGGGGGCCAGAACATAATTATAATCATTTTTACACTGCAAATTGACCACATCTTAGCCTAAAATGAGATTGTATTTGAAAATAACAATAATTTCATACCTTGATTACAATGAGATGACATGATGACATATTTTTTTTTAAATGGCACAAATTAAACACAATTTTAGCTGAATTCCTGGATTTTACGTTCTTATTTGACAAGTAAACGTGTTGCTGACCCGTGCTATATGGGCTAAATGGATTGCTCTCCATAATAGTACGTCAGGAGTTCTTAAAAAATATATGTATACTTAAATGAGGGAAAACATTTTAGGGGCCTCAGTCAGCCACAGCTGTGTGGGTTTTCACAAAGGAAGGAAGAGAGAGACAAGGGGATGTATGGAGGGAGGAAGTGAGTGGGGGGAGCAAAAGGCTCCCAAGGCACCTGTCATTATGGTGTCTCAACACCTTCAACAACCCAACCACCACTGCTTAATTTGTAACAAAATAGATGCTGGGGTGCAAGCGAGAGGGGGTAGAGAGGGCTCATTAGGCATTACTGTTGACTCTAGCAGGGAAGGGGGAGGGGGACAATCGGCTTAGAATTAATATATTGGAGCCACAACTGAAGCAAAACTGCATGATTGTGTTATGCAAATGTATGTAAGCTAAACACACAAAATTAATTATAATAGTTTAATATTTGATCTGTTAGTGGATTGTTGCTTTTGTTCATCACAAGCCGAACATTTATTGATGTATTCATATCAATTTATATAAACTATGGGTTGGTTAAGTCATATTTATTTGACTGGTTTGTCTATTTCTGTGGTGTTTTTCTCCTCATGAAATCAGATCCATGTCCTTTAGCTAGCTCTGCTAAKGAGGTTTATAAACAGATGAATCAAATTCAAAAACATTTCAGAATTACATTCAGTAAATTCAACTGAATGGCTCTATTGAGGCAGGAACTATTTTATTTAGTATGTCTCTACATTTCCATAATACAGGGGAATGGAAAGGAAATTAAGGAGGCAGGGCTACTACTCCTTACAGAAGAGCTGCAGGGCTACTARTCCTTATAGAAGCGATGCAGGGCTACTACTCCTTATAGAAGAGCTGCAGGGCTACAACTCCTTATAGAAGAGCTGCAGAGGGTGAGCTTAACTCCTGACAGCTCCATCAGCCTCCTTATAGCGATCTGTTAGCTAGTACAGGCTATATCTGTAACTGCCCTCTTTATAGCCGAGCTGCTCTCATAGTTTTGGAAGGTGTGTGGCTGCAGGGTTTCTCGTCGGTCGCGTGCCTGGGGCGCGTTTGGATACTCCTTACGGCATTGAATGAGGATAGAGCCTGCAGGGGCATACGTACTCTCTTGTGAGAGAGCTGGGACAGGTGGGCTTAAGCTCATTGCTTTCTATTAGACAGAGTTTTTTGCGGGTCCTATTCGGATTCCTGGTTATAGAAGAGTGCGTGCAGGCTACCTACTTACCTCCATTAGATAGTGTGTCTTGCAGGCTATCAACTCTGCTATTTAGGTCATGATGCTTCTGTCAGGTGTACAACTGGGCTTATAGGAGAGTTTGCCAGTGGCGCTTACTGTACTTCTCTTATAGAAGGACGCTAGTTATGGGTTGCCATTCCAATTTGGTTCCTTATTATGCTCGCCAGCGTCTGCTCTTAGGCACGACTCTGTTATTTACCGGGAAATGGGACGCTTGCTAGGGAGGCTACATATTTCACCTGAAGGAAGCAAGCGCGCAGGGCCACTGGCAAACACACCAATCTTTATAGTACAGGATGTGCAGGGCTACACTCCTCTATTTATTGAAGACCGGTGAGGTTCTCTTTACTACTCTTGCTCTTATGAGCAAGCTAAGCTGTCAGGATACTTATCTCTATGTTTGAAGAGCCCTGCGAAGAGGGCTACTCTCCTTCATGATGGGGATGTTGCGGCTCGCAGGCGCTCACTACTCCGCTCTTCGACTACCGTAGCCGCTCATCGTCGCATGCTACAAACTCTTATCGTAAGTGCTGCTAGGACTATCCTACCTTATTAGAAGAGCAGGTCTGCAGGCTAATACTCCTATAGAGAGAACTGTGGGGCTACATTCCTTATAGAAGCGCTGCAGGGCTACTACTTCATGAAGCGCTGCAGGGCTACTACTCCTCATAGAAGGGCTGCAGGGCTACTACTCCTCATAGAAGGGCGGCAGGGTACTACTCCTAATAGAAGAGCTGCGGGGCTACTACTCCTTAAAGAAGGCTGCAGGGCTACTACTCCTCATAGAAGGGCGGCAGGGCTACTACTCCTTATAGAAGAGTGCGGGGCTACTACTCCTTATAGAAGCGCTGCAGGGCGCAGGGCGCTGCAGGGCTGCAGGATTACTACTCCTTATAGAAGAGCTGCAGGCTATCGTAGCAAACACAGTGTTGAGCCCTGGCTCAAAATAAGCTCTGCACCCCAACATGGCCAACAGTCTGGAACCTTGCCTGCCACTGTAGTCTATGGGGCTTAAGAGATCTGCATCCTGATCTAAGTGTGCCTGCAAAAAGGTAGAGAGATGGAGAGAGAAAAAGAAAGACCCGTCCAATAAACCTACAGCACACTATCATTTCGGTCCTGAACACCCCCCAACCATTGCGCTACAAAGTGTGCCCCCTTACACAAATACAACCTCCCCTCCCCTCCACCCACATGGCATTCTTCCCTAGGCAACGGTGTCACCAGCAGCCTAGCTGACCCCCTGGGACCCACATGAGTCAGGACCTCTTGGATTGATTGGAATAAAGATTGCTGGTGACTCGCTCTGCTCTTCAAAAGAGATCAAACAACTGTTCTCCCTCACACCTGTTCTCCCTGTGTGACGCACGTAGCGCCTAGCTCCGTAACAGCCATTGAGAAGACCTCTCTTTCTAGCTCTCAGAGGGAGGCAAAAAAAACATTTACAAAAATGCATTAAAAATGATGATCCATCCTCAATCTGTGCATGAGTGTGTGTGCATGTGTGTGAACGAGATGGGCTTGGGCATAAAATGAGGTAGGGTGGGAAACGAAATCAAAAGCAACAAAGGGGAGGAGGAAGACGGGAGGGAAGAGAGAACGGGGGCTCGTGTGAAAAAGAGAAGTTGTCACTCTCTCTTGTCAGAGCGGCAGCCGCACCCTACGCCAGACGCATCTCTCTCCTCCTTATTAATAGTAATCTCATCAGGAAAGGGGTGTGAGAGGCATCCAAAACCCAGACAGGAGAGGATGATGCTTGAGATTAGAGCCATCGTGATTTTTCCCCAGACAAATAGGTCCCACAGGGAGACAGGGYCTTAATATTTCCCTACCGTTTCTGCCCTGAGCCTCTAAYACYATGTAGGGAATTAATGAGGGTACCTGCCACCACGCTGGCCAGCTGCTGTGTCCGGGTGATGGGGTAGACACTGCGTGCCTCCACCATMGCCGAGGCTATTTTCCTGGCGTGCCTCTCCTCCCCATAGGCAGTGAGGATGGACGCAAGAGCCTGTTGATCTAAGGCGTTCACAACGTCAGCGGCGCAGGGCATGTCGGGGTACCTACGCACAAAGAAGAGCCCAATTAGGCTGCTTGACGTCACGTCCTTGCTGACAGCGGCGAAGCCTGACATATCTCAGACACAGCTGAAAACCTCTGTGGCTAACAAGAGCGATGTAGCCAGCAGCAGAGCCATATTTCTATATTTGCCAGTTCATTTGTCTCCATTTACTCATTGACAGGTTCTCGGTACATCTCTTTAGAGAAACATAATTAGTGTGGATAAAAATACATAACTACAACAATAATAACTACAACAAAGTGTTGGGAGGGCAAGACATTTAACGCTTTAGATGAATAACGTGCCAATGATCATACATATCATGTGTCGTTTTAGTTGGTGCTGGAAAACAAATGCAAAAGGTTATGTCACAGGAAAAATCAATGCTGACCTCTGCATATTAAAATTCCACATACGCCTCAACAGATTTGAATGCAAAGAAAAGGGGCAGGCATACAAACATCACCTGTGCAGTAGATCTTGAAATAGACAGAGTAGACTATTATCTATAAACTTGAGATCTGCCATATGAACAATTATTTAAAGGGGTTCATTGGTCATTTCAACTAGGATAACAGAACGAGGGTAATATAATAGAAATATATATATATTTTTTAATGATTACAATAAAATGCCTTAATGAGTTTAGTACAATTGTCATACCTTATCATAACCTAAAAACAAAATATATTTTGCTCCATGTCTGTTTATGTTGTCATAAGAGACAAAAATATGTAGCTTCAAACGGTGTTTAAAATACATTGCCTACGAGGTTCCTCAAATGTGGCAAAAATTAACCACATAATTGACTGAGATGGGTTTTTACAGTGTAAATGGGAGGTAAAGATAAAGAACAGATGCAAGCAGATGCATATGTTGTTCATCTACAACAGCAAGAGTGACTCATTCCTTCATCGAACACTAACATGATATACTAGTTCATGAACCACTCTGCTTTGCTACTGTGATATGTATCGCTAATTTTCATTTTGCTGCTGTAAGGGTTGGATGATGCAGAGGAATCCTACTGATTATACAATAACAATTGCCGTTCCTTTCCACAGAAACATAATACCTGTCAATTTGAAAAGCTCATGTCAAATCACTGTCAAAGTCCTCAAAGGCAAGGATAGATTGATAGACTACACATTCCAGGCCTTATGAGTGCTCAATGTGCATATCTATATATATATATATATATATATATCAATCATTTTCATTATATATATATATACCTATGGGAATAAATTGTTGACCCAATTGACTTTCCTCTCATGACAGAAGCAGGGAAATAAAATTGCCACCACAGATTATAACATTTCCCAGCATGCAGTAGGAAGGAGACGCCGTATGTGTGTTGAGGAACACATACTATGTTAGAGTAATCTGGGCTGAAGGTAGTTCAATGTATCCTCCAAAACACATAGGCCTATATCATTACTATTCCCTGATGCTACCCTATAATACATAGTGATTGACATAAAATGACAATAATGCTTTGTGCAACTGTGGTAGGGTGATAATGTGTGGTCTCACCTATCTGCATCCATCCTCATGTCCAGAGGGCCATCCTTACTGAGGGAGAAGCCTCTCTCGGGACAGTCCATCTGCATGGAGGAGCAGCCAGCATCCAGAAGAACAGCATCCACACTACCTGGCTGCAACCTCAGTCTAGACAGCAGGGCTCCCAGCTCACTGAAACGCCCGAGCAACGGGTGCACCCGGCCACTGGGGGAGGGAGGGAGAAAACCTTTAATCAGATAATTAAATGTCAGGAAAGAGACATGGAGAAATGGGTACAGATTATGTAAACACATTCAACACAGGTCAGAAATACTGTACAAGAATTTGTACAAGAACTCCTGTTGACACTTCCTGTTTGTTATGAATGCTAATGAGAAAAATAAAAAACACTATAAAAACCTTTTAAGCAAAAGTGGTCGACAGAAAAAGTCACCTTTTCCTTGCTGTTCAACACCTGTCTCCTCTGGACCCCATCCAGAGGTCAAATCCTTCCTGTACAACACACAGCTTTGTACAAGACATAGCCTCCTGCCTCGACACACAGCCATGTACAAGACACAGCCTCCTGCCTCGACACACAGCGCTGTACAAGACACAGCCTCCTGCCCCAACACACAGACAGCCCTGTACAAGACACAGCCTCCTGCCTCAACACACAGACAGTCCTGTACAAGATACAGCCTCCTGCCTCAACACACAGCCCTGTACAAGACACAGCCTCCTGGCTCAACACATAGCCCTGTACAAGACACAGCCCCCTGCCGCACACACAGGTGGTGGGATCTTCCCATCACGGTCATGCATTTTTCATGTGACCTTTTCAGTGAGCACAGAGATGATGGCTGGTGTGAGCTAGAGGGGCAGCCATAAATCAGCCTGAGGGGCCAACAGGGCCACCCAATACTGGCAGACAGAAAGGGACAGAGATGGGGTCTTAGACACCACACCAACCTGACTTATAACATCTTCCACATCTCAGCACCGCAGACAATTGTGATTCCTCCGCATCTAACCTCCTCTAGTCTCCTCTCAATAGTCTTGTTAAAATGAAATAAAAGACCCCCATTGCTGCAATAAAGATATAATAGCAGTGGCCATCTCGATAAGGTCTCTCCCACTAACGGCTTAGCAAGCAGGCCTTGGGGTCCTTGTGTTTATACACCCACTGACGCTTGASAGACCAAGGGTTGAGTGGAGCATCTCGCCCGCGCTGTCAGGCCAGGGCTTTTCCTTATCATGCTCTAGAAATGTTTCATTCTTCGCTGCAGTCATTAATATGCTGTAAAATCTATAGCAAGGCATTCTCCACACCCACGTGCTTCACAGACTCGTCCACCCCCTCCCGGTCCCATCTCAACAGAGCAGTMCCCCCAGACAGAGKAACCATGCCTACTGTGTACCAATGCAGTATACAGTAAGCCCTTATGTCAATATGCTGAGAATTTATAGCTTCTGCAACTCATTGGTTTAAGGCCATTTTCATCAATCAGGACRCTTGATGMATTTCACTCCCTTCAGAGACTGAAGACCCCTAAAAAGTTACATTGGCTATAAAATGTAATTAAGTGTAGGAAAACTGAAGGGATATCATATTATCCATACATTGTTTCATGGACATAACATCTACATTTACAAACCTTTGTTATCCCCCTAATTCAATMAAATTTGGTTACCATGGTAAACTATACTGTGTGTGGAGATACATTTAATTTCATCCAGGTAGTTGACTTGTTTAAATGCATCGTAAAGTTTAATCATAAACTTGGTTTGGTACAGATGGTGTCGTGTCAATTCTTCTAGCCTCCTCCACAAATCTTATATTGTCTTCAGCAATAAGGCAGGCAGGCAAGGAGAGGAGGAGGATTAAGTAATGAAGAGACAAAGACCCTAACAAACTGTTCTCATAGTAGTTATGGCTAAGATGTATTGAACTACAAAAGATTATGATGGAGCTTTCTTAGTAAGGGATTTTAATCTATGGATTTTATTAATTGATAATTGCAAGAGATAAGGAAATTGCCCACTTGGCCAGTGTCTCATCATTAGTAACCATTTTCAGTTACTATATTTAAGTTCCTGGTATTTTTTTTCTACACACCCTCAGCTATGCCGGTTGAACTCACCTTCCCCTACACACAGAGCATCGGCACCTCCTCAGTTTCTGTGAGCCACAGAAGGATTTAAGAATATGCAAAACAGTCACAACGTTTTTTATTGATTAACTTCTTTATGTGGCTTAGACACATGGTTGGATATATAAATGCCTTATGTAAGGTGTTATATTATTAAACAGGACCAGTTTCAGTAGTGTGTGTGTGTGTGTGTGTGGTCCAAGTATAGGCTTATAATTGCTTTAGAGAACTGATCTATATGTAGTTATGCAACCCACAACATTGACATCATTCTTAACTTATAACTGAATAAAAGGTTGTTGTTGTTTTAAATGCCATCTCCCCTGGTCCACCTACAACATGTTAAATGATTGAAGAGAAGGCCACATTGGGGCATATGGTGGATTGAATGACCTTAAGTAATGCTGGAGGATGCCCTGCCCTGCTGAGTGAGGTAACAGGGCTCCAGGCAAGGCAACCTTGTTAAAAAAATTAAATGATGAACTGGTTATTGTTACAACCACTCTRCTTCACGTGCATGTGTCAAACTATGGCCAGTAGGGACACTCTTCCCRCTGGACAAGGTAGACCCCAATGCCCCAGGGTGGTGACTGGGGATACTGTCCTGCAAAGAGCACCATTTTTCAGATGAGATGTTAACACTGAGGTCCTGACTGTCTGTAGTCACTACAACTTCCATGTCACYTATCACATTAAAAGGGGTTTTGGGAACTGCTTCCATTTAAGTTCCATTAGGGTCTTCAGGAAGTGTGAAGATTGGCCACTAAACAGCGAAACTTCCGTCTTTCAAAAATAACACCCTGTTCCAATTTCTGTCAAGGTTCTCCACAAGTGCTCAGCCTGCATCTATTTTTGCTACTCAATTTGCTACAGAAAATGTCCCCAGTTGTCCACAAATGTGATAKAGAAAGCCCTTCCCCTGTCTGTGTACTGTAGGCCCATCCTGGGAGTAAGTATTGGTGGTAGTATTGGTGCCCTGGAGCAGGACCTTAATAAAGGAACAGAGCTTTGAGCTGCTGCAGTCTTCTTCATATGAACGTCTGTCACCTGTTTATCTGGGTTTGAAGTAGAGCAGATAAGGGTTTGCCTACACATATTCTGTCATTGTAAATAAGAATTAGTTCTTTACTGACTTGCCTAGTTAAATAAAGGTTCAATTAAAAAATAATTAAAAATACAATTCCTCTGTTGGTTTGTTTAATCTTTTAAGCGCTTCCTCTGACGGATGACACAAATGCACAGTACGGATGTACTGTGTAAAGATCGTGTCCTTTGTTTTCCATTTTCATGACTGTAACCTGAACACATTACACAAAAATGCACTATTTTCAGCAGCACTTGAAAACACACATCCGCAGATGCCATTCCCCTCCCAACGCCCCATTTTGAGGTAAAAGTGCCAGGTGTCCTCACCGTTGAGTGCTAAGTGGGTGTGTGTGTGTGTATATATGTGTGTCCAACATGACGTGCTGCCTCTCCACAAATCAAGTCTGAAATATTCCCCAGTGCTGACCTGCTCAGCTCCTCTACCTGCGTCACTAAGGCCTAAGACAAGATGCTGATTGATTGCTTTCAGCAGGGGAGCAGTGATGAAAATATCTACAGGACATGAAAAAAGAACACACACACAAAGTACCACCGGCGAAAGATGCTTGTGTTTGGTTTGGAATGTGAACTTAAGCAACCTCAACTCTAGAAGTTTAAACTAAACTTAAAAATAAACAAATTTAGCATGAAGTGTTTAAGATGTAAGCCTAAGACTAAAGAGAGTTCGAGCTACGTAGTCTCAGTAGAGTGCCACAACTAATGTCGTTTCCTCTTTCTTCTCCCTGGTAGGCCTATTCACTAGATTTCTTATGGATTGTCGCCCTAGGAGAGTGGATCGGTGTCTATAGTAAACATGATACATCAGGTTACTTGCTAAATGCTAATCACCCCATGCAAATCAATGACATACAGACACATAGTAATTTACTTTCTCTTTTTCCCCCCAGATGTGGCTTTAGTTAATTTTCTACCTAAAAGTTGCACACACATAAAGCCCCCTGTACGTAAGTAATAGCAATAACAAAGATATCTCTGGTAATAGACTAGTGCATAGAATCTCCACAATATTGACACACCCAGAATAGAGAATTAAGTCTCAACATTAGGGCCTGGACAATAACAGTATCGCAATACTCAGTGTCGTGGCAAGGAAACAAAGCACAAAGCGGATTTACCTTCTTTAGGAAAACAGCCCTAATATTGGAAACAAACAACAACATGATGTCATTCAGAGTTACATGTATTGATTTTTCAAGCTCAAGCACACACTATTTCAGATACAGCAGGTTTATAAAGGACCAAAGACTTTGATCTGCTTCGCGTTTCCATTTTTGGCAAGGAAATATTGCGATATATATTGTGATACTGGTATCGTCCCAGGCCTTCTTTCATTTTGATTTTGGCACAAATGAAAATGTGCAACTGATTTGCCCATTGCTTGATGTTTCAGCATTGTCTCAATGAAGAGTTCAGCGTTCGACTAGCCATGTGTGACATGTACGCGCAGTTACAAGCCTGATAGAGTTTGCGGCAGGCTTCATACCGTAGTAGTACGGATGAAGCCTGAGTTGGAATCTGAAGCTAATTGAAGCTGGTTAGCTTTAGAAAACACTGAGTAGATCCAGCTTCCTTCATAGGATACCCCTCAGACCACTGCAACCAATGTGAAAGTTGTCAGGGCGTCTACTACGCTAGAAAATCTAACTCTTCCTCTGGGCACTAATCTAAGCAATTACATAAGTGCAGATTCACATCGCTCTTCAATAGTTTGCATCAAGGCTGTACTTTTTGCAAGGCAAAAGAGAAGTGAAATCAGTGAGGATAGAAATACGAGCGAGAGAGAAGAGAACGCTCTCCAGCCCTGTTGTGTGGAGGCATTGCGTGGGCTGCAAGGGTCTTTTATACAGGCTTCCAATAATATTAGCTAATTGCTAGATTTCTCTCTTCTCTCAACTCAAATCGTGAGTGGGTGTGGAAGGGTTTATAGCTGGGGTATATTGCTGCTGACAGAATGGCGTACTCTGATTTTCTCTCTTCCGTCTCATCCCCCTCTCATAGGCGCGTATCTGTAGCAGACATTCCCCCCGAGAGAGGTTTCCCCGGAATCTACGTAAAAGGATTCCTACCCACGCCATGGTCTTAGGAACATCTCATTTTCATCCTCCCTCATGCGCTCTCGCTCGCTCTCGCACACACTCTCTCCCTCATTATTAAACACAGTGGCCCGGTGTCTCCCTCCTCTCTCTTCGAAGTTTGCTGGGCTCTCCTCTCTCTTTACCTCCCACTCACCACTGACGGAACCTCAGTGGGAGGCAGCATCTCCCTCACACTGGGGCCGTGGGCCCCTGTTCTGACAAATGAGACGCCKGGCCCACCAGCTAAGCGTGGGGGGACTGGGTTTAAGTCTCCCTGACACAATGGATGTGGATGGATTGTGAAACGAGGGGCTTTAGCAGCAGTTACTCAGTGATTCATTTTTTTTCAGGGTTTGAGGGTTGGCAAGGAGGTGGAGAGGGTTGGGAGGTGGGATGCATGCAAAAGGCTGTATTGTGATCTAGTTAACCTTCAATCTAAACTATGATCCATAAATTGTTGACTGTATAACTTTGAGGGGAAATAACCCTATGTGGGTTACAGCATTAACAATGCAAGCACATACCAATCACATTCGGCCGTAGAGATATTGTGAATCAGACTTCATTAGAGTGTCTATTCTGTTTTGTAGTGTCACTTCAAATAACTGTCTCTAAAGCATGTATATATTAATCATAATGTAAGTACAGTGCAATTAAGTACAGTGCAATTAATTGCATTGTAGGTAGCCTACACAATTTACAATAACTTTTGTGTTACTCCATATTAAGATGTGTTAAAGGGATCCTTTGGGATTTTGCCAATGAGAACCTTGATCTACTTTCCCAGAGTCAGATGAACTCGTGTGTACCATTTTTATGTATTTGTAACTAGTTAACAACTTCCTTCAAACTCCAAGCAGAGACATAAAAATGGCATCCATAAGTTCATCTGACTCTGGGGAAGAAGAAAAGGCTTCATTGCCAAAATCCCAAAGGATCCCTTGATGTTCATTGACATTTCTACATGCAGATTACATTTGCAAACAAATGTATTTTGACTTGCAAATCTGTGAAATATGTGACTTAAGTACAATTTGTACCCATATTATACATACCACTGTAATTATTATAAAAAAGGCAATCACCTGTGTTCCTTGGCCAGCTGTTGAGCTAAGCTGAATGCTGTGGGGTCTCGGTCTAGGGCCACTACTGTCACTTCAGGAGAGGCCCTCGGGATGGCTTTGGTGTGACCTCCACCTCCAAAGGTCATGTCCAGAAAAACCTATGGACACAGACAATAGGCTATATGTCGGCTGATGTAAAGGACAGTGCTTTCAGAGGCCTTACAATGACAACCCTCTATCACTTAGCCGATACATAGTCCTCATTTCTAAGGTGATCATTCAGAGAATGATTAGTTAGTATACCTCAATTCCTAATGCACTAGTACACTATGAAAGACAAAATAATCATGAAATGTTCAATCATATAATTGCAATTATATTATATATGATTGCCATTGTATTAATTGCTATCATGCACTTAAACATAGTTGTGAACATTTGAAGAACCTTTAACCAACCATACTGCTGGAGTCTATTTTAGTTGTCATAAAACACACACCAGCTAACTAGACAGTTCTCCTTTCGCACCCAAAAGTCAATTTGTGAGTCATCCTTGCCCCTCTTGAAAGATCTTTCTCAACTCAGCCTGCTGTCCAAGCTACACCCCAGCCCCAAATTCCCTGGACGATCTAAGCTACACCCACACATCACACAATATGTGTCCTGATAAACAAAAATGCCACTGAACAATAAAGACTTATCCCCAATAGTACCATGTGTAAATATTTACAATTCGGTTGACTGCCAATCTCCTTCTGGAGTTATTGTTACGGGTGTCGTCCTCCTCTTCCTCGGACGAGGAGAGGAGAGAAGGATCGGTAGACCAATGCGCAGCGAGGTGTGATGACATAATGAATTTATTGAACAAAACGAACACTGACTATACTTTAGAAATGATACAAAATAACAAACGGACAACGTAGACGAAACCTGAACATGGAACTTACATAACGACAGGAAGAACACACGAGCAGGAAACAGACTACATCAAAACGAAATACAACCGAAACAATCCCGTGTGGTGCGCAGACACAAACACAGGAGACAATCACCCACAAACAAACATTGAGAACAACCTACCTTAATATGACTCTCAATCAGAGGAAATGCCAAACACCTGCCTCTAATTGAGAGCCATACCAGGCAACCCTTTAACCCAACATAGAAACACAACACATAGAAATGCCCACCCCGCTCACGCCCTGACCAATAAACACATACAAAACAAGAGAAAACAGGTCAGGAACGTGACAGTTATAAGCTCAGCCCCTGAACATACTTTATCACTGCACCATCACTCTCCGCATCATCACTGTGAATGGGGATTGCGGGAAACGGCTGTCTGTGAATGAGCATTTAACTCAACAAATGGTAAAATGTCTGAACAACTCTGAGTAAATAAAAATGATGATATTTGTCAAAAGTATTTGTGCCTGTAGAACTTACCCATTGATTATTGCCTGAGAAAATCACTACCTAGTTTTGTAAAAATTACCCATTGATTATTTTCTGAGAAAATCACTACCTAGCTTTCTCTACTACCTAGCCATTTCTCTCTCTTTTACTTCAGTGGTTTGTAAAATAATTGAGTCATCCAGATATCTTTTTAAAACACCTACAAAGTTATTATTTTCCAGTGAAAAAAACACAATGAGCATGAACCAGTTAAGATATAACTTATTTATCAAGGTAATTTGCTTATAGATCAGTCTATGTAATGTCACGTTCTGACCTTAGTTCCTTTGTTTTGTCTTTTGTTTTAGTATGGTCAGGGCGTGAGTTGGGTGTGTTGTCTATGTTAGTTTTTCTATGATTTTCTATTTCTGTGTTTGGCCTGATATGGTTCTCAATCAGAGGCAGCTGTCTATCGTTGTCCCTGATTGGGAACCATATTTAGGTAGCCTGTTTTCTGTTGGGTTTTGTGGGTGGTTATTTTCAGTCTTTGTGTGTCTGCACCAGACAGAACTGTTTTCGGTTGTTTCTTTGTTGTTTTGTTATTCAGTGTTCAGTTTTGATTTATTATTAAATATCATGAACCCTTACCACGCTGCACCTTGGTCCTCACCTTCTTCCACCGACGACANCTTCGAAGTTTGCTGGGCTCTCCTCTCTCTTTACCTCCCACTCACCACTGACGGAACCTCAGTGGGAGGCAGCATCTCCCTCACACTGGGGCCGTGGGCCCCTGTTCTGACAAATGAGACGCCKGGCCCACCAGCTAAGCGTGGGGGGACTGGGTTTAAGTCTCCCTGACACAATGGATGTGGATGGATTGTGAAACGAGGGGCTTTAGCAGCAGTTACTCAGTGATTCATTTTTTTTCAGGGTTTGAGGGTTGGCAAGGAGGTGGAGAGGGTTGGGAGGTGGGATGCATGCAAAAGGCTGTATTGTGATCTAGTTAACCTTCAATCTAAACTATGATCCATAAATTGTTGACTGTATAACTTTGAGGGGAAATAACCCTATGTGGGTTACAGCATTAACAATGCAAGCACATACCAATCACATTCGGCCGTAGAGATATTGTGAATCAGACTTCATTAGAGTGTCTATTCTGTTTTGTAGTGTCACTTCAAATAACTGTCTCTAAAGCATGTATATATTAATCATAATGTAAGTACAGTGCAATTAAGTACAGTGCAATTAATTGCATTGTAGGTAGCCTACACAATTTACAATAACTTTTGTGTTACTCCATATTAAGATGTGTTAAAGGGATCCTTTGGGATTTTGCCAATGAGAACCTTGATCTACTTTCCCAGAGTCAGATGAACTCGTGTGTACCATTTTTATGTATTTGTAACTAGTTAACAACTTCCTTCATACTGCACGCAGAGACAGAAAAATGGTATCCATAAGTTCATCTGACTCTGGGGAAGAAGAAAAGGCTTCATTGCCAAAATCCCAAAGGATCCCTTGATGTTCATTGACATTTCTACATGCAGATTACATTTGCAAACAAATGTATTTTGACTTGCAAATCTGTGAAATATGTGACTTAAGTACAATTTGTTCCAATATTATACATACCACTGTAATTATTATAAAAAAGGCAATCACCTGTGTTCCTTGGCCAGCTGTTGAGCTAAGCTGAATGCTGTGGGGTCTCGGTCTAGGGCCACTACTGTCACCTCAGGAGATGCCCTCAGGATGGCTTTGGTGTGACCTCCACCTCCAAAGGTCATGTCCAGAACAACCTATGGACACAGACAATAGGTAGTCTGATGTCAAGGACAGTGCTTTCAGAGGCCTTACAATGACAACCGTCTATCAATTAGCCTATACATAGTCCTCATTTCTAAGGTGATTGCTCAGAGAATGATTAGTTAGCATACCTCAATTCATAATGCACTAGTACACTATGAAAGACTAAATAATCATGAAATGTCCAATCATATAATTGCAATTATATATTATTGCCATTGTATTAATTGCTATCATGCACTTAAACATAGTTGTAAACATTTGAAGAACCTTTTAACCAACCGTACTGTTTGAGTCTCTTTTAGTTGTCACAAAACACACAACAGCTATCTAGCTAGACAGTTCTCCATTCGCATCCAAAAGTAAAAAGTTTTGTCGTCCTTGCCCCTCTTGAAAGATCTTTCTCAACTCAGCCTGCCGTCCAAGCTACACCCCAGCCCCAAATTCCCTGGACGATCTAAGCTACACCCACACATCACACAATATGTGTCCTGATAAATAAAAACGCCACTGAAAAATAAAGACTTATCCCCAATAGTACCTTGTGCAAAAATGTACAATTAGTTTGACTGCCAATCTCTTTCTGGAGTTAAGCTCAGCCCATGCACATACTTTATCACGAGCCTTCTCTGGTCTCTACTCCTCCCGTTACGGGGTCTGAGACGCCGAAGCCTCTCACCATTAGCTCTGACAAATTTAAAACCCTATTCATTGGCGACTCCATTACCCACAGTATTAGACTTAAAATGAATCATCCAGCGATCATACACTGTTTACCAGGGGGCAGGGCTACTGACATTAAGGTAATCTGAAGATGGTGCTGGCTAAAGCTAAAACTGTCGAGTGGAAAGAGTATAGGGATATTGTTATCCACGTCGGCACCAACGATGTTAGGATGAAACAGTCAGAGGTCACCAAGCGCAACATAGCTTCAGCATGTAAATCAGCTAGAAAGATGTGTCGGCATCGAGTAATTGTCTCTGGCCCCCTCCCAGTTAGGGGGAGTGATGAGCTCTACAGCAGAGTCTCACAACTCAATCGCTGTTTTTTTTTTTAAACTGCCCCTCCCAAAAGATAGAATTTGTAGATAATTGGCCCTCTTTCTGGGACTCACCCACAAACAGGACCAAGCCTGGCCTGTTGAGGAGTGACGGACTCCATCCTAGCTGGAGGGGTGCTCTCATCTAATCTACGAACATAGACAGGGCTTTAACTCCCCTAGATCCACAATGAAATAGGGTGTAGGCCAGGCAGCAGGCTGTTAGCCAGCCTGCCGGCTTAGTGGAGTCTGCCACTAGCACAGTCATTGTAGTCAGCTCAGCTATCCCCATTGAGACCGTGTCTGTGCCTCGACCAAGGTTGGGCAAAACTGAACATGGCAGTGTTCGCTTTAGCAATCTCACTGGAATAAAGACCTCCTCCATTCCTGCCATTATTGAAAGAGATTGTGATACCTCACATCTCAAAATAGGGCTCCTTAATGTTAGATCCCTCACTTCCAAGGCAGTTATAGTCAATAAACTAATCACTGATCATTATCTTGATGTGATTGGCCTGACTGAAACATGGCTTAAGCCTGATGAATGTACTGTGTTAAATGAGGCCTCACCTCCTGGTTACACTAGTGACCATATCCCCCGCGCATCCCGCAAAGGCAGAGGTGTTGCTAACATTTACGATAGCAAATTTCAATTTACAAAAAAAAAAAAGTTTTCATCTTTTGAGTTTATAGCCATGAAATCTATGCAGCCTACTCAATCACTTTTTATAGCTACTGTTTACAGTAGGCTTTCAGAGCCATCATCGACTCAATGGGTTTTGTCCAACATGTCTCCGGATCAACTCACTGCCGCAGTCATACTCTGGACCTAGTTTTGTCCCGTGGAATAAATGTTGTGGATCTTAATGTTATCCCTCATAATCCTGTATTATCGGACCACCATTTTATTACGTTTGCAATCGCAACAAATAATCTGCTCAGACCCCAACCAAGGATCATCAAAAGTCGTGCTATAAATTCTCAGACAACCCAAAGAGTTCTAGATGCCCTTCCAGACTCCCTCCACCTACCCAAGGATGTCTGAGTACAAAACTCAGTTAACCACCTAACTGAGGAACTCAATTTAACCTTGCGCAATACCCTAGATGCAGTCGCACCCCTAAAAACAAAAAACATTTGTCATAAGAAACTAGCTCCCTAGAAAATTACCCGAGCACTAAAGCAAGCTTCAAGAAAATTGGAACGGAAACGGCGCTACACCAAACTGGAAGTCTTCTGACTAGCTTGGAAAGACAGTACCGTGCAGTATCGAAGAGCCCTCACTGCTGCTCGATCATCCTATTTTTCCAACTTAATTGAGGAAATTAAGAACAATCCAAAATTTATTTTTGATGCTGTCGCAAAGCTAACTAAAAAGCAGCATTCCCCAAGAGAGGATGGCTTTCACTTAAGCAGTGATAAATTCATGAAATTCTTTGAAGAAAATATAATGATCATTAGAAAGCAAATTTCGGACTCCTCTTTAAATCTGCGTATTCCTCTAAAGCTCAGTTGTCCTGAGTCTGCACAACTCTGCCAGGACCTAGGATCAAGGGAGACACACGTTTTTTAGTACTATATCTCTTGACACATTAATGGAAATAATCATGGCCTCTAAACCCACAAGCTGGATACTGGACCCTATTCCAACTAAACTACTGAAAGAGCTGCTTCCTGTGCTTGGCCCTCCTATGTTGAACATAATAAACGGCTCTCTATCCACCGGATGTGTACCAAACTCACTAAACGTGGCAGTAATAAAGCCTCTATTGAAAAAGCCAAACCTTGACCCAGAAAATATAAAAAACTATTGGCCTATATCGAATCTCCCATTCCTCTCAAAATTTTTAGAAAAAGCTGTTGCGCAGCAACTCACTGCCTTCCAGAAGACAAACAATGTATACAAAACATTTCAGTCTGGTTTTAGACCCCATCATAGCACTGAGACTACACTTGTGATGGTGGTAATTGACCTTTTAATGGCGTCAGACCGAGGCTCTGCATCTGTCCTCGTGCTCCTAGACCTTAGTGCTGCTTTTGATACCATCGATCACCACATTCTTTTGGAGAGATTGGAAACCCAAATTGGTCTACATGGACAAGTTCTGGCCTGGTTTAGATCTTCTCTGTCGGAAAGATATCAGTTTGTCTCTGTGAATGGTTTGTCCTCTGACAAATCAACTGTACATTTCGGTGTTCCTCAAGGCTCCGTTTTAGGACCACCATTGTTTTCACTATATATTTTACCTCTTGGTGATGTCATTCGGAAACATAATGTTAACTTTCCCTGCTATGCGGATGACACACAGCTGTCCATTTCAATGAAACATGGTGAAGCCCCAAAATTGCCCTCCCTGGAAGCCTGTGTTTCAGACAAAAGGAAGTGGATGGCGGCAAATGTTCTACTTTTAAACTCGAACAAAACAGAGATGCTTGTTCTAGATCCCAAGAAACAAAGAGATCTTCTGTTGAATCTGACAATTAATCTTGATGGTTGTACAGTCGTCTCAAATAAACCTTGGCGTTACTCTGGACCCTGATCTCTCTTTTGACGAACATATCAAGACTGTTTCAAGGACAGCTTTTTTCCATCTACGTAACATTGCAAAAACCTGAAACTTTCTGTCCAAAAATGATGCAGAAAAATGAATCCATTCTTTTGTCACTTCTAGGTTAGACTACTGCAACGCTCTACTTTCCGGCTAAAGCACTAAATAAACTTCAGTTAGTGCTAAACACGGCTGCTAGAATCTTGACAAAAAACTAAAAATTTGATCATATTACTCCAGTGCTAGCCTCTCTACAGTGGCTTCCTGTTAAGGCAAGGGCTGATTTCAAGGTTTTACTGCTAACCTACAAAGCATTACATGGGCTTGCTCCTACCTATCTTTCTGATTTGGTCCTGCCGTACATACCTACACGTACGCTACGTCACAAGACACAGGCCTCCTTACTGTCCCTAGAATTTCTAATCAAAAAGCTGGAGGCAGGGCTTTCTCCTATAGAGCTCCATTTTTATGGAATGGTCTGCCTATCCATGTGAGAGACGCAGACACGGTCTCAACATTTAAGTCTTTATTGAAGACTCATCTCTTCAGTAGGTCCTATGATTAAATGTAGTCTGGTCCAGGAGTGTGAAGGGGAACAGAAAGGCACTGGAGCAACGAACCGCCCTTGCTGTCTCTGCCTGGCCGGTTCCCCTCTCTCCACTGGGATTCTCTGCCTCTAACCCTATTACTGGGGCTGAGTCACTGGCTTACTGGGGCTGAGTCACTGGCTTACTGGTGCTCTTCCATGCTGTCCCTAGGAGGGGTGCGTCACTTGAGTGGGTTGAGTCAATGACGTGATCTTCCTGTCCGGGTTGGCACCCCCCCTTGGGTTGTGCCGTGGCGGATATCTTTGTGGGCTATACTCGGCCTTGTCTCAGGATGGTAAGTTGGTGGTTGAAGATATCCCTCTAGTGGTGTGGGGGCTGTGCTTTGGCAAAGTCGGTGGGGTTATATCCTGCCTGTTTGGCCCTGTCCGGGGGTATCGTTGGACGGGGGCCACAGTGTCTCTCGACCCCTCCTGTCTCAGCCTCCAGTATTTATGCTGCAGAAGTTTGTGTATCTGGGGCCTAGGTCAGTCTGGAGTATTTATCCTGTCTTATCTGGTGTCCTGTGTGAATTTAAGTATGCTCTCTCTAATTCTAATTCTCTTTTTCTCTCTTTCTTTCTTTCTTTCTTTCTCTCTCGGAGGACCTGAGCCCTAGGACCATGCCTCAGGACTACCTGGCATGATGACTCCTTGCTGTCCCCAGTCCAGCTGGCTGTGCTGCTGCTCCAGTTTCAACTGTTCTGCCTGCGGCTACGGAACCCTGATCTGTTCACCGGACGTGCTTCCTGTCCCAGACCTGCTGTTTCCAACTCTCTAGAGACAGCAGGAGCGGTAGAGATATTCTGAATGATCGGCTATGAAAAGCCAACTGACATTTACTCCTGAGGTGCTGACCTGTTGCACCCTCGACAACCACTGTGATTATTATTATTTAACCCTGCTGGTCATCTATGAACATTTGAACATCTTGGCCATGTTCTGTTATAATCTCCACCCGGCACAGCCAGAAGAGGACTGGCCACTCCTCATAGCCTGATTCCTCTCTAGGTTTCTTCCTAGGTTTGGCCTTTCTGGGAGTTTTTCTTAGCCCCCGTGCTTCTATACACCTGCATTGCTTGCTGTTTGGGGTTTTCGGCTGGGTTTCTGTACAGAACTTTGTGACATCAGCTGATGTAAGAAGGGCTTTATAAATACATTTGATTGATTGATTACTCTGCGTCATCACTGTGAATGGGGATTGTGGAAAATGGCTGTCTGTGAATGAGCATTCAAATCAACAAATGGTAAAATGGTTTAACTGAGTAAATAAAATGTATGACCTTTTTCAAAAGTATTTGTCTGTGAAAATCACTACATAGTTTTGTAGAAATTACCCTTGATTATTTTCTGAGAAAATCACTACATAGCTGTTTCTCTACTACCTAGCCGTCTCTCTCTTTTACTTCAGTGGTTTGTAAAATAATTGAGTCATCCAGACATCTTTTTAAAACACCTACAGAGTTGTTCTCTTCCAGTGAACAAAACACAATGAGCATAAACCAGTAAAGATACAACTTGTTTATCAAGGTAATTTGCTTATAGATCAGTCTATGTAAAGTCTATTCACTTCCCGACTATTTTGGCTGACAGCTACGGTTTCCAGTTTGAATTGAATACTCTCGGGTATCGGGTTACATATCCACAACATTAGAGGCTGGGAAGTCCCGCCTAAACTTTCATTCGCTGGTCGGAGTGTCCGTACATTTTTGGTGGAAGGATAGGTCGCACCCTCACATGCAGCACAGAGTTGAAAAACTAAGAACCTTCCATTTGGATAGCAGCTAGTTGTTCTATGATAAACAAATGGTTTTATAAACTATATTTTAAAAAATGAACAATTTGTAGACAGTCATAATTCGTACTTCATTACAGCAGGACAACATTTATAGGAGACGAAAGCTGAGATCTTACTAACCAACTCTGTGAGATGTACAGGAGGGGAGGAAAGAATGAATCAAGGCAGTGCTGCAAGAAATAAGGATACTTTTCCAACCCACTAGTTATATGATGAATTATTACAGTAAAAAGGCAGCTGAACTCTTATAGGATGTAATTTACGAAGTTTATAGTAAATATACAGTACAAGTCAAAAGTTTGGACACCTACTCATTCAAGAGTTTTTCTTTATTTTTACAATTTTCTACATTTTACAATAATAGTGGCGACATCAAAACTATGAAATAACGCAATGGAATCATGTAGTAACCACAAAAGTGTTACACAAATCAAAATATATTTTAGATTCTTCAAAGTAGCCACCCTTTGCCTTGATGACAGCTTTGCACACTCTTGGCATTCTCTCAACCAGCTTCAAGTAGTCACCTGGAATGCATTTCAATTAACAGGTGTGCCTTGTTAAAAGTTCATTTGTGGAATTTCTTTCTTTCTTAATGCTTTTGAGCCAATCAGTTGTGTTGTAACAAGGTAGGGTTGGTATACAGTGAAAGGACCGACGCTGGAGTCAAGAAGCAGGTATGGGGAGTAGAACATTTAAATGAGGAACTGACAAAGAACAAGACAGGAACAGCGTCAGCACACGGGTACACAATTACAATCATCAATCAATGCAGCAGCAGGTAACAGAGATGGGGAACTGACAAATATATAAGGGAGGTAATAAAACAGGTGATTGAGTCCAGGTGAGTCCAATAATACGCTGATGCGAGTGACGGGGAAAGGCAGGTGTGTGTACTGATGATGGCAGGAGTGCGTAATGCTGGGGAGCCTGGCATCTTCGAGCTCCAGGGAGGGGGAGCAGGCGCAGGCGTGACAGTACCCCCCCCCCCCTCTTGGGGCACCACCCGGCGTCCCACCTGGGCAAGCCTGACGGGCCGGCGGAGGAACGGGCACTGGACAAGCCAACTGGGTATGAAATCCCGACAAACCGGCAGAGGCGTGAGAGCCTGACGATCCGGCTGAGGCATGAAGGCCTGTCGATCCCGCTGAGGCGTGGGAGCCCGATGATCCGGCGGAGGCGTAGCAGCCTGACGATCTGGCTGAGGCATGACATGGGATGGGCGGCTTCCTGCGCCAACCGGGGCAAGAAAGCCTTCATACGAAGCACTCCCCGATGCTTCGTATGAAGGCTTCTGTATTGATTGTCTTATGTCCTTGTATACCCGTGTGCTGATGCTGTTCCTGTCTGGTTTTATATCTGTTCCTGATTGAATGTTTGACTCCCCGTACCTGCTTCTCATCCCCGGCGTTGGTCCTTACAGAATGCAGACGGCTTCATACAAAGCATCGGGGAGTGCTGACGTTCCGGTTGTTGGTGACATTTAAATTTGAGAATTTTGGTTCCAACCGCCGTGTCTTTGTCAGACGCAGAGTAGGTGAACGGAGGATCTCCGCAAGTGCGATTCCCACCGTGAAGCATGAAGGAGGAGGTGTAATGGTGCTTTGCTGGTGACACTGTCTGATTTATTTAGAATTTAAGGCACACTTAACCAGCATGGCTACCACAGCATTCTGCAGTGATATGCCATCCCATCCCATCTGGTTTGTGCTTAGTGGGACTATCATTTGTTTTTCAACAGGACAATGACCCAACACACCTCCAGGCTGTGTAAGGGCTATTTGACCAAGGAGAGTGATGGAGTGCTGCATCTGATGACCTGGCCTCCAAAATCACCCGACCTCAACCCAATTGAGATGGTTTGGGATGAGTTGGACCGCAGAGTGAAGGAAAAGCAGCCAACAAAAGTAGGCAAAAATGTAGAAAATAACAAAAATAAAGAAATACCCTGGACATTTTATTGATAATGACCTATAGCCACAAAGTTATATATATGGCTAAACCCCACCTATTTCTACAATTAAGCCTCTTAAAATGTTATTTGAAACATCACCCTAACCACACTGCTAACCTTATGCCTAACCCTTGCCTCTGCCGAGTGGAAAGAATGGAAAGAGAGCCTGTGACACAACTTCCGTTTTTGGACGTTAAGTTCTTATGGCTGGGGGCAGTATTGAGTAGCTTGGATGAATAAAGTGCCCAGAGTAAACTGCCTGCTACTCAGGCCCAGAAGCTAAGATATGCATAGTATTAGTAGATTTGGATAGAAAACACTCTGAAGTTTCTAAAACTGTTTGAATGATGTCTGTGAGTATAACAGAACTCATATGGCAGGCAAAAACCTGAGAAGAAAATCCAACCAGGAAGTGGGAAATCTGAGGTTTGTAGTGTTTCAACTCTTTGCCTATCCAAGATACAGTGACAATGGGGTCATGTTGCACTTCCTAAGGCTTCCACTAGATGTCAACAGTATTAAGAACCTTGTTTGATGCTTCTACTATAAAGGAGGGGGGAATGAGAGGGGATTGAGTCAGAGGTCTGGCAGAGTGCCACGAGCTGGCCACGCGCATTCACATGAGAGGTAGCTGTTAGGTACTGACCTAATATAATCAGATGGTGTGCTTTCGTCGTAAAGCCTTTTTGAAATCGGACACTGTGGTGGGATTAACAAGTTTATCTTTAAAATGGTGTAAAATACTTGTATGTTTGAGGAATTTTAATTATGATATTTCTGTTGTTTGAATTTGGCGCCCTGCACTTTCACTGGCTGTTGTCAAGTCGATCCCGTTAACGGGATCTCAGCCGTAAGAAGTTAACAAGGTGACACTCCATCTTAACTCCTCCTCCACATTTACTGGATTGGTTGAACAGTGTAGAAGAGAACCTCCCAACAAATGTTTTTCTTCTCCTCAAGACCAGTATGTAGGGGATCTAATTTGAGGTGTTTATTTTACGCCTGCTATGTTAGGTTTTCATACATTTTTATGATATAAACAATTTTGACCTCGTGGCTATATAATCTAGTGGAAACCACTATGCCTGCTAACAATTCCATCTGAAATAACACTGTGCCTCCATAAGAATTTCATTATGTTCACATTGCTGTCCAAATCCCTGATTGTATTTATCGCCACTTGCACATTATTTCCCCTTGCTTCCAGCCTAGCATTGCGTTTGGTACAGCTGGGGTTAATATAAGCCCAGAAGTCTGCCTGTCCGGCCTCTGAAAATTTGTTTCACTTTTGAATTGCAAACTCCCTTGGAGCCTACATAGAGAGTCGACGGGTGTCTACACGGAACTCAACTTTATTTGAGCCAGGCGATATCATGCATCAACGTCATTATTATGGATATAGCCAAGTAAATTCCAATAGAAAAGAAGCTAAAACAAATGAAAACGCAGCTAGTCATTCCAGGTGCAATGTTTGACGTGACTGAGTTAGCTGAAGTTGGCTAGCTAGCTAGAAATGGTCAGAAACATTAGTCAGCCTGCATAGAAACCATTTTTGTTAGAATGTACGACCAGTACTTTTACATAGCAACGATGCAAAATAATTAACGACTGGAGCGCATCTGTAGCAACATGATGAAAATAACTAAAAGACCAGATTTCTGTCTGGACTACTTCCTTTGGTAGAATAATTAAATTGTATCAATTTACTTTACTTATATATTTTTTATGAATTGTATAATTTATTGCTGTTTTAATATTTGGTAAACGTTTTATAAAAGCAATAAGACATGCGAGGCAGTGTCTTATTGCTTTCGTGTTGGGCGGAACAATGCCATTTACCTGTGACTGTGCCTTATTGCTTAAATAAAGATCAGAGGATCAGAACTTTCTAACAGTACACAGCATTACTAGGTACTGTTCATGGCACTCACATGAAGAAAAAGAATTACTCGGGCATACTGATAAAGGTACGAGAATTAGTCCTGAACAGGTTAAGGCCGAAGCTTGGCATCCGTTTCTGTTTTCCAAGCGACTGATTTAAAGTACTGCAAGTGTGCTCCAAAAAAAACTTACGCAAAATGTGCCGTAGAATTGGAAAGTCGACCGGCAGAAAATGAATGGCTGCAGATAAATATACACTTACTTCCAGTCTATATCATTAGCCAAATGCTTATTGGTTTCATTCTCAAGCTAATTTAGAACACAAAACAACTAATAAAGTTATCTTGTAAACAACTACCACATACAGTGCTGTGAAAAAGTATTTGCTTATTTTCTCTATTTTTGCATATTTTTTTAACATTCAGATCTCAACCAAAACTTAATATTAGATAAAGAGAACCTGAGTTTACAAATAAAAAAATGGGATACTTATTTTATTAACAAAGTTATGCAACAAAAGTAATTGCCCTCTTACACTCAATAACTGGTTGAGCCACCTTTAGCTGCAATGACTGAAACCAAACTCTTCCTGTAGTTGTTGATAAGTTTCTCACATCGCTGTGGAGGAATTTTAGCACACTCTTGCATGCAGAACTGCTTTAACTCAGCGACATTTGTGGGTTTTCAATCATGAACTGCTCGTTTCAAGTTCGGCCATAATATCTCAATTGGGATTAGGTCTGGACTTTGACTTGAACATCCAAAACTTAAATTTGTTAAATTTCAGACATTTTCATATAGACTTGATTGTGTGTTTTGGATCATTGTCTTGCTGCATGACCCAGCTGCGCTTCAGCTCACATACGGACAGCCAAACAATCTCTTGTAGAATTCTCTGATACAGAGCAGAATTCATGGAGCAGAATTCATGGTTCCTTCTATTAAGGCATGTCGTCCAGGTCCTGAGGCAGCAAAGCATCCCCAAACCATCTCACTACCATCACCATGCTTCACCGTTGGAATGAGGTTCTTACTGTGGAATGCAGTGTTTTGTTTTAGCTAGACATGATGGGACCAATCTCATCCAAAAAGTTGACTCAAGCACCTGGAAGCACCTGGATGAACATCAAGACTCTGGACAAGACTCTGGACAGATTATTCAAAAGTATTACTTTTTGGACGACATGGGTTCCATTATGTCTGGCGAAAACCAAACACTGCATTCCACAGTAAGAACCTTGTAGTCGTTGCAGCTAAAGGTGGCACAACCAGTTATTGAGTGTAACATCAATTTGATGTTATTTTAATGGACAACATTTTTTGCTTTTCTTTCAAAAACAAGGACATTTCTAAGTGACCCCAAACTTTTGAACGGGAGTGTATACAGTACCAGTCAAAAGTTTGGACACACCTACTCATTCCAGTTTTTCTTTATTTTTATAATTTTCCACGTTGTAGAATAATAGTGAAGACATCAAAACTATGAAATAACACATATGGAATCATGTAGCAACACAAAAAGTGTTACACAAATCAACATATATTTTAGATTCTTCAAAGTAGCCACCCTTTGCCTTGATGACAGCTTTGCACACTATTGGCATTCTCTCAACCAGCTTCATGAGGTCGTCACCTGAAATGCATTTCAATTAACAGGTGTGCCAAGTTAATTTGTGGAATTTATTTCCTTCTTAAAGCATTTGAGCCAATCAGTTGTGTTGTGACAAGGTAGGGGTGTTATACAGAAGATAGCCTTATTTGGTAATAGACCAAGCCCATATTATGGCAACAGCTCAAATAAGAAAAGAGAAACCACAGTCCATCATTACTTGAAGACATGAAGGTCAGTCAATCCAGAAAATGTCAAGAACTTTTAAAGTTTCTTCAAGTGCAGATGCAAAAACCATCAAGCGCTATGATGAAACGGTCTCTCATGAGGACCACCACAGGAAAGGACGACCCAGAGTTACCTCTGCTGCAGATGATAAGTTCATTAGAGTTACCAGCCTCAGAAAATGGCAATTAACTGCACCTCAGATTGCAGCCCAAATAAAATGCTTCACAGAGTTCAATTAACCGACATCTCAACATCAACTGTTCAGAGGAGACTGCATGAATCAGGCCTTCATGGTCAAATTGCTGCAAAGAAACCACTACTAAAGGACACCGATATAAAGAAGAGACTTGCTTGGGCCAAGAAACACGAGCAATGGACATTAGACCGGTGGAAATCTGTCCTTTGGCCATGGACATTAGACAGGTGGAATGAGTCCAAATTGGTCTGATGAGTCCAAATTTGAGATTTTTGGTTCCAACCGCCTAGAGCCGCAGAGTAGGTGAACGGATGATCTTCGCATGTGTGGTTCCCACCGTGAAGCATGGAGGAGGAGGATGTGAGATGGTGTGGGGGTGCTTTGCTGGTGACACTGTCAGTGTTTTATTTAGAATCCAAGGCCCACTTAACCAGCATGGCTACCACAGCATTCTGCAGCAATACACCATCCCACCTGGTTTGCACTTCGTGTAACTATCATTTGTTTTTCAACAGGACAATGACCCAAAACACACCTCCAGATTGTGTAAGGGCTATTTGGTCAAGGAGAGTGATGGATTGCTGCATCAGATGACCTGGCCTCCACAATCCACAATCCCCCGACCTCAACCCAATTGAGATGGTTTGGGATGAGTTGGACCGCAGAGTGAAGGAGAGAATGCCAAGAGTGTGCAAAGCTGTCATCAAGGCAATGGGTGGCTACTTTGAAAAAATATTTTTTGATTTGTTTAACACTTGTTTGGTTACTACATGATTCCATATGTGTTATTTCATAGTTTTGATGTCTTCACTATTATTTTACAATGTAGAAAATAGTAAAAATAAAGAATAAGTAGGAGTGAGTAGGTGTCCAAACTTTTGACTGGTACTGTATATATGTTTTACACCCCCCAAAAATATATCTCTACATTTTGGAAAGGAAACAAGTTGCCAACTTTTGTGTCTTATTTGGGACAGAAGACTAAGGTTGTCTGCAAAGTCTGGGTGAGCGACCATAAAATTCTAGTCTTGTCTCCTCTAACTGTTTCAGACATGATCCACTATTGCCATAAGGAAGAACAGGGGGGCATGGGGTTTACCAGGGGGTTAAATGTCACTAGGTATGTTTTTTTATTTGATTCTGTCACAGAGACAGAGCTTTCCCTGTCAGGACTTGCTTGCCTTTTTTGTGTGACTGTCAAACAGAAGGTGGGGGCCAAGTTATCCACACAAACTGTGACTTCACTGCCTTTCCATTCATTTTCTTTTTCTACTATAAAGAATGTTATGTAAAAATGATTGATGTAGTGAACAAATGCCCAATTACAGAGCGGCCTACAGTACAATTATCTACATTGCACTTGCATCCAATTACAGCAGCTGTGGTCATATTGTTATGCTCCCAGTGAAATGGGGCATGGCTTTGGAAAACATTTATGACGGAAGAAAGAAAACGGCAATCATCACATTTTTTGATTAGACCACAAATCATTTTGAATAGAATTTGTTTTGATAACAGTTTGTGTAGATTCCTACCAACATATTCAGCTCATCTGAATGAGGTGGTTCGTGGTGGTTGTGTGAAGAGTAACTTTGCCTGAAGACTTGTGTTAGCTCCCAGAGTGTATGTCTAGGCTTTAGCTCAGCGGGATAACCGTCTTGTGGCATATGAGACAGCCGGGTTTGAACCCATTTGTTGACATTAGTGCCATGCCTCAGATCGGTCTTTGCAAGAAGATCCTCAAAAGGGGGTAAAGTTGAATAAAGATGGTTTGGTAAGACATGCTTGTGCATTGCCTGAGAGTTGAGGACTTGTGATACATCCCGAGCTAATGCCTACGATTCAGCTCAGTGAGCTAACACAGTCTTGTGGTGTGCAGGAAACCCGGGTTCGAACTCAGTCAGTCACATGCACATAACCATAAGTATTCAGTAACCACAAAGTTTAGCCATACTGTACTTTCAATATCTTTTTTTGCTTTCTGTGCCTTTACAACCATATGCCTATTTATTTTGGGTTCGAAGGAAAATTGTTCTCAGCGTCTCTCAACAGTGGATGCTCCCTAACCATTGCATTTTTTAAGAAAGTGAAAGGAAAACATTGCAGTCAAGTTGTCTGTGGCTTATAACTTCTGCCTTTTGTCACATTGCATCAACAAAAAGGGCTTTTTGGTGGGCAACAGATGGAAAATGATAATGGGAAATGTCTTCCGTTCCCCACAAAAACATTAAACATGCCGATCGATAGTGACGTCGGAGGTGGGGTGTGTGCGTGCATGTGAGAGAAGAGGTGATCAATGGCGTTTCCCTCTCCCATCTCCCATCTCCCCATTTAAAGCACAGCAGCAGATGGGGAGGTGGTGTGGGCTAGTGGGATGAGTCACACGCATAATGAACTCGCCTGTTGTGCCATTCAATACAAAAAAAAGAAAAACAACAAAAATACAAACTGCAAAGTCTGCTGGCCTTTAACCAACATGTTTTATAAGACAACATCGTATGGCACAATAGGAACTGTGAAATGACACACAGACACACAAACACTATCATACACAATCTACTCACGCCTTCTTTTGTTGTATTATTTGTATATTGTTGTATTTAACATTTTTGTGACTGTTCATGTCGTGTTTTGGTTTGTTTTTGTGTGGACACCAGGAAGAATAGTTGCTGCTTCGGCAAAAGCTAAATGGGGATCCGAATAAACCAAACGTTTCAAAACCAAAAGGGTAAGCATATGCTACTAAAAGGCAAACTAGTTATTAGACTAAACAAAAATTGACAAATTCTACAGCACAACGGCAGAGTCATGTCTTAAGTGTAAAACTAACATTATAAACTGTGGTTCGAGCCCTGAATGCTGATTGGCTGACAGCCGTGGTATATCAAACCGTATTACCACGGGTATGACAAAACATTTATTTTCACTGCTCTAATTACATTGGTAACCAGTTTATAATAGCAGTAAGGCACCTCAGGGATTTGTGGTATATGGACAATATACCACAGCTAAGTGCTGTATCCAGGCACTCTGCGTTGCGTCGTGCTTAAGAACAACCCTTGGCCGTGGTATATTGGTCATATACCACACCCCCTCAGGCCTTATTGCTTAAATGACACAGGGAATGCTCTAAAATCCAAACGTTATGGGCGGAGTTAGAAAGTTGGCTGTCAGAAGTATTATAATGTAAATGTACTTTTAATCTGTTTGTCTGCATATGTCAAGACATGGCATTTGAGGGTGCAGTAAGATACCCAATGGGTTGGGCAATACTTTCCTCATCAATCATCTTGAAAAAACATGTACTTAAAAACTGGAAATCAGCCAATCCTGCATCATTAACACAATGGAAAGGTCAAATGCTCTATTATCTACATTTTTTAAGTGTGTGGGCGATGGAGAGAAACAAAATGGTGCCGTTTGAGGCCATGTGGCGGAGAGTGATACGAGCGAGTGAGCAGGTGGGTCTGGGCAGGGTGATGTTGTGGATGTTTGTGTGAGTCTGTATGTTGTCGTTTGTAAATTTATGTTTTGTATTGTTAAAAATAAAATCGTACACAAAAAAAAGGAAAACTAGTCTTCTATTGGGGCAAGCAGGGGATCCAATCTCATCAACTCTACCTCAGCTCAGCTCAAGCCTCCTAAATCGTTAGAACTGTGGCCATAGAAGCAACAATGCTGATCATGCCTAGGTGATGTGGATTGATCAAGTCAAATATGATAATAAACAGTGTACTAGGCTATGTGGCAGTATTGGAATCAGAGTTAGATAAGGAGGAATCTACCTATGAGCATCAACTAATATTATTTTAAAATGCCTTCTAATACAGTACTAACCTGAAGCTAGTAAACCTGTTAATGTAATCCCAGCACAACCCACTCCAGTCTAGACACCAATACTCATGATGTCTCCTAGCCCAGTCTAGGATAACAAGGACTGCCTCTGGGCATGAACAGATAATCTATTACATTTTTAATCCATGCTTTAGATGTATGATGGGAAGATCACCACCATGACTGCTCATTGTGGATTAGGCGTGTGAACATATGGGTTAAAGCTTCGGGCACCAAATACACCCCACAGTCCAATTTTGGGGGGGAATGGTAAAACGTTTTCAGTGTACACTACATCGACTAAAACCAGATATACACTACATAGAAAAGAAAATTGACTTATATATTTTTTAATAAGATCATCTTTGAGAACTATCAATCACCAACACCAAAAAAGGCACAGTCAAGGAGAATCAAAAATTCATACATTCAGGAGTATTTTTGTCATGGCAGGATTTGGTTATGTTTGAGTCACTCAGATAGCATAAGCCATGCCAAAATGTGTAGAATTTCAGGAAACTGGATTAGGACTTTAAAACTGCAATTGTTTCTCCATGCTCCATTGCAAAATGTGTAGAATTTCAAGAAATTGCCTTTAAAAAAGCAACATTTTGTCTCTGTGGCCAAGAGAAGTGCCGCAAAAAATTCTGGTCGGCGGCTGCACCAATGGCCAAGCCTATTGTCACCACCCACATACCTAAGCCCCATTTTGATACAGAAAAAAACCCTGCCTATGTGTTAAACCTCATGTGACAAATGGAAATATATCCTACTACGCAGGGAGCATGCAATGCAACAAGTCTACCAGATCCAGCAGTGTCATTGGAGGGTATTTTCATTTGTTTACCCACAACTCTCCTCCTGTGATGTATTTTTAGAGCATGACGTCTGTTTTGAAAAAGAAAACGAGAAAAAGCCTCAAATATGAATGCCTTGTGTAACATCTACAGAGGCCATCATTTTATGTGATCCTTCCCCTTTAAGCAACCTGCCATCTCGGCAACCAGACGGACCAAACAACTCCCTGAAGGATTTGGCTATAATGGGCTTGGCATTTGCAATGACGATTGACACTGAAGTTGGAGCAAATCATTCGCATACATACAGAGGGGTGTCTGTAGTGCTCTAGCCAAGTCTGCCTGGACCAAGACATCCTGGATCAGGCAGGGGGAAATATATAAAGAAGGTGATTAAACTGCATGATCATTACACAGCTGCACCTAGTGATGGGGCCAATAAAAGGCCACTCTAAAATGTGCAGTTTTGTCACACAAAACAATGCCACAGATGTCTCAAGTTGAGGGAGCGTGCAATTGGCATGCTGACTGCAGGAATGTCTACCAGAGCTGTTGCCAGAGAATTTTATGTTCATTTCTCTACCATAAGCTGCTTTCAATGTCGTTTTAGGGAAATTGGCAGTCTGTCCAACCGGCCTCACAAACACAGACCACGTGCGTGGCATAATGTGAGTGAACGGTTTGCTGATGTCAACATGGTGAACAGAGTGCACCATGGTGGTGGTGGGGTTATAGTATAGGCAGGCATAAGCTACGGACAACTAACACAATTGCATTTTATTGATGGCAATTTGAATGCACAGAGATACCGTGACAAGATCCTGAGGCCCATTGTCATGCCATTCATTCAGCATGATAATGCACAACCCCATGTTGCAAGGATCTGTACACAATTCCGTGAAGCTGAAAATGTCCCAATTCTTCCATGGCCTGCATCCTCACCAGACATGTCCCCCTTTGAGCATGTTTGGGATGCTCTGGATCGACGTGTACGACAACGTGTTCCAGTTCCCGCCAATATCCAACAACTTCGCACGGCCATTGAAGAGGAGTGGGACAACGTTCCACAGGCCACAATCAACAGCCTGATCAATTCTATGCGAAGGAGACGTGTCGAACTGCATGAGGCAAATGGTGGTCACACCAGATACTGACTGGTTTTCTGATCCACGCCCCTAACTTTTTTTAAGGTATCTGTGACCAACAGATACATATCTGTATTTCCAGTCATGTGAAATCCATAGATAAAGGCCTAATGAATTTAATTAAATTGACTGATTTCCTTATATGAACTGTAACTCAGTATACTTTAAAATTACTAAAACCAAATCAAACTGTGTAGAAATGATAATGGACCTACATTTATACAGTTTCTTGACTGTGTCCAGCTCACTAATAATCACCGGAATTAAAGCTACATAGTCGAAGAGTATAGAAATTTTCAAAAACTACGCAAGTTTTGACAGCGCGGAAATATAACCAATATTCAGTGCGGCCCCTCCAGACCCTGTTGAAGATCGAAGGCGGCCACCGAGACAAAATTAGTTTGACACCCCTGTCTTAGATTAACATATGTTAATGATGAGGTTGTAATCTGATTTGACAAGGCAGGAGGAAAGGTAAAGCAATCATAACAGGTGAGACATACATCTTGAACCTTAGCCTTGTGAATGAATGATCGTCAATATACAGTTGCATGTCCACTAATTAAGGGATGTAATATCTGCCTTTTCCAGCAGAGGGAACAGGAGAGTCAGGAGCGCCCCAAGTGTTGCAGTTGGGCATTGAAACTACAAGGCAGTGGTACTGTAGCTTGCAGGGCAGTTGGGCACAGTCACCTCACTGCATTCCTCTAAACACCTTCTATGCTCAACATCCTAACAGAAACAGAGGAGAAGAGTTAGATACTGCTAAAGGGTAAAGTTACACAATAGCCTATATGAAAATCCTTCAGGGATGCCCTTGCATTTTATAAAATGGTTTTACATATTGAGTTCATTAGTGATTTAGTTCATGCAGACATATGACAGTCTCTGGCTTATTGGAAAAAAAGGCCACATCTCGATAATCTTCCTCTTCAGTTCATTAGGAAAAGGGGACAGGAACCTGAGAGATGGCAGAGGACTCACGAAAATCCTACTTGTGACTCCCCAGCCCGGGTCAGTTACAGTGAGGGATCTAAAATGTCATTGAGGGGAGTTTTTAAATATCTTGTTACACTAACAGACAGACCATTAGGGAGACCGATCCACTGGTACAGGATCGCTTTCCTTGTCGCATCTGTTGCCATGACAGGGATGGGGGAGTGGGTTTGCATTTCTCCCGTCACTCAAAGTTCAGAGCAAGATTAAGTAAACATAAATTTGTCAATCTTGTGAAGGAGTGTGTGTATTTTATGTAGGGCACTCAGTGTCTTCAATGGCTAATAAAGGTGCAGAATGTTATGGGGGTGAGGGCAGTTGTCCTCGACTGGATGACTTTATGGTTGAGAAGCAGAAGTGTCTCCTGTATAGCCGTTGCCCATGGATTCACTCAATTGCACGGAAGGCAGGCAGCCAACTGGCACTTACTGGTTAAGGCTATTAAGAAGCTGTAAAGAACTGTTAAACATCTACATTTACACTGAATCTTGAAGACTGGAGATAAAATCTTGGAATAAGGTCAATGTGCTTTACAGAAGAAGATGTTTTGTTTATTAGGGTCAACATTTACCTCTCATCACAGACACGTGCAGATCTCACAAAGAAAAAACATCTTAGTGCTAAATCAGTATTTCTCGCTGCACACCTGTTCAGGAATTATAATAAGTCTGGGCCGAACACAGGGAGGGAATATAACATAATACTGAAACAAAGATGTACAGTATCTGGACAAGCCAATTGGCAGATAGCCTGGCGGGTATGGGCCAGTAACCAAAAGGTTTCTGGATCGAATCCCAGAACCAACAAGGTAAGAAGCGGTTGTTATGCCCCTGAGCAAGGCAATTAACCCACAACAACAACTGCTCCCTGGGCAGCAACGATGTGGATGTCGATTAAGGCAGCACCCCGTACCTCTCTGATACAGGAGGGATGGGTTAAATGCAGAAGACACATTTCAGTTGAATGCATTCAGTTGTACAACTGACTAGGTATCCCACTTTCCCTTTACATTAAACCAAGTTCTGTTGCTCCAAGTGCACATATAATTTACAACCCAGCACACTGAAACAGAGTTCACACTTAATTTAAAATAGGTCTGCTTCAGAACAGGCAAGCCAGAGCCACGCTGAAGAACTTGCACTAATATACAGTATGGACCTTTGTAGCACAAGATGTTGCATCTGCATTTCACATTATTAATCAAGGTCAGACTCATTCCCACTAGGATAACTTACTATCTTCAAACGTGTCACAGAAACGCTTAACGGAATCCAATACAAACCAAGTGGAAGTTTAAAATGTTACAGAAAAGAAATAGCAAGCTACATCAGAAAACAAATAATTGTCTAGGCATCAACTCCATACACCAAGGCTTGAACAGCAGCAACGCAAAAGGCAAATGAGAGGTGAATATCTCACYGACAAGAAAACTTCTAGCAATTACTCTGTCAAGACTGAGGTTATTATGTTGATCGGCTTCATTGTTGTTCGTGGCCAAGACACGTGGTCTCTTGCCTCAACTGTCTCTACAGGCTTTGAATAGACCTACCTGAAAAACTTCCCTCTGTGTGTGTGTGTGTGTGTGTGTGTGTGTGTGTGTGTGTGTGTGTGTGTCGCCTGACAAAAAATGAGATGGCAAAAGGGCCGTCTTCGACTACCTTGCTGTATGTATAGGTAATCTCCCTTTTGTTAATGGAATGCAGTAGAGTTACAACAAATACAAATATTCTTTGTCTATTCAAACCTCTAGAGATTTTAAGTAAAGATTTATTTTGGAGAAAGCTTTTAAGCTAGCGACGACAAGACAGAACTGCATGAGCCAAAACATTTGTTACTATAACCACCCTGTCTGAGTAGGTTTAGGGAATATTTCCCAAAGAAATAAAAACATTAGCAGCTGAATTCCATCAGGAAAAATAGTCAGAGGCCCAGAGTACACAGTCTTTAGGACCCTACCATAACCCCTCTGTGGAGAGTCCGGCCAATGGCTGCCATACTAGAGATCTGACCCATCCTAACCTCGGAACCCATTAGCACATCTCTCGCCAGGTAGCTAGCTAACTCTATCTTCATATTTATATGAATGTCTGTTACGAGAGATTAGACCCATCACGATGTTCACAAAATCGTAACTGCCTTTTGTAGACCAAGACAGATTTTTCAGTCCAAAAAGTCAGCATGTAAAAAACCAATTGCATGCAAATCAATTGCATGCAAATCAATTGCAAAACTACAATATAATTCTTTTTAAATAAAAACAAGTTTGATTTTTGAATGATTCTTCAGAAATTTACTTAAACCAATTACCACTTAGGCTTCTACCTTCAGTTTATATATCTTATACACATTTTACAGACACAATCTATTTTACAATAGTTATTTTTTGTTTGTTTTTACTCCTTCCTCTATTTCTGATGTCCGTCCAGTTTGATTTCTATTTGTAACTGTGCTATTTCACAAAAGTTCAGAACCTATATACATTTTACAGACCCCGTATGTTTTACATTGGTTATCTTATTGGTCCCACCCTTCAGCTCCATTCAACCCCTCCCATCTATCTCTCAACATCATCCATTTTGGATTTCTATTTGCCATATATTTTTCAACTATGCTGTGATGCTTCACAAAAGTATTGAACCTTTCTATTCGCAGAGCTTCTACAGATTGTAAATTAAAAATATACATTTTTGCTAAAACAATGATTATATTATTGATTGATTGACTATGGCTTTTCAAATCACCCAGTATTGCTATCTGCAGCGTTTGTTCTAGGCAAATGTTGCAATTCTTCAGCCATTCCTGGACCTGTGACCAAAAACGAGGTACATATGGACAACACCAAAATAAATGATCTAATGACTCTGCCTCCTCACAGCAGAATCTGCTGAGCTGGGAAGATTGTATCCCCCATATACATGACATTCTATTGGTAGCAAGAATTTTGTATAGTAATTTAAATTGAAAAATTTGAGGTTTTGAATCCGGCGTTGTTTTGCGTATGAATTCATAAACAATGTGCCATGGAATGGGTACATCGAAAATCTCTTCCCAACTACTTTGCAATCTATATGGCACAGCTGTCAGTTTTTTGGTCCTTAAATGAAATTGGTATATGTTTTTATTTATCACACTTTTCTTTCACCATTTATGGTCTTTAATACAGGGCCGACATACAAGTTCCTTACTTGTTTCCCCTTCTACTTGCCTCTTCCATTTTTGTGGTAATGCTGCAATTAATTGGAAGAAAGAAATGGACTTAGTGTGCAAGAGGAACTGTCCCCAGGACCCAGAGGTGAAATTAGATATACAATAGTGTTTCAGCCAGTTCTACCTAGCACACACAGTCAGTAGACGAGCTCTACCTTCTTTCGCCCTTTGCTAGCAAGGAAAATAGCTACATTTTACTACACCATATAGGCTATTCAAGCTGCATTAAAAATATATATTTGCACTTAATACTTTTCTCATTATTAGATGGACTCAACATAATCAAATGAATCCATATTAATTCCTTTAGGGCTTAGGGTGAGGGATCTAGTGTATTTTAAACTAATTTGCATTGCCCTTAAATCTAGCCTAACATCAAACCACATAGGCCTACGTCATCTTTCTCAGAATCACAGGACATGGGGTGAGAACAAACAAACAAAGGATTTAGTTTTTTTATGGCAACCAATTCTGTCATAAATTCATGGCTTATTAATTGTCTCATTCGGGTGATCAACTCTTTAATGATCCTACAATCACTTGCTGTTTTACAGATCATGAGGCTACCACGTCGTGTCCCCAAGCCACACTGAGTGGAGGAGGACAGAGGGAATTGGGAGATAAATCTTCTCTCTCCATCAACGCCCCCAAAGATGTTTCTAGATGTTACAAATGTCATCGACAACTCCTGTCCGAGCCTCCTCTTCATAAAGCCCCTTCAACCCTACCTCCCACGGCAGGTGCCCTGAGACTGCCTTAACAGATACAGTGGTGGATGGAAAAGTAAGGAGGAGCCTGTATATGAAGCACTTAATTCTACCGTTAAAATAGACTGCAATGAATCACATACTGAACTTGTCAGCAAAATACATTGCTAGACAAATGTCTGAGCTATATCTGATGTGAAGAGTATTTTTTTCCTCTGTCAAATACAAGCCAAAATGTTTCAAGGTAAAAGTCCAATATGGTGGCAATCTAGTCTGGAGGCAATGAATGCAGCAGGTAATGAGTTATTGAATGTTCCAGGTTAAGGAGAAGGAGCAAACTCTTCTAAGTGTGTGCATGAGTCATCACCCCATACCCAGAATTCTGACAGATTTTGCCCTGTAGGTTAGTTATTCACCACAGCACCACTTATTTCCAAATAAATTTGACTTACTCATTTATATCAATCACAATCAAATAATATGCAGATAGATAAACATTTAAAATAAAAAGGCTTGTGAAAAAGTGTGTCGACAGATGTACGCAGACATCACTCGACTGAAGGAAGTGTTGATTTGAAGAAGAAAAAGAAAGTCTAACGAGAGTGAAATTTGGTGAGTAGGCTGAATCCAAGCCATAGCTTTGAGGTACGGAAAGTGTTAGTCATGCCTGCTGTCTCTGGGAGGGGTGGAACTGACAATATCAAATCATTTATTATAAAGCTTGAACTAGGGCGTAGCTTATATTGCACAAGATATTTGCCATTAATTTGAAATATTTCTTGAGACTATAGAGATGAGAAAAGCTCCAGAGGTTGGGGGATGAGGGGAAGGATTTAAAAGAAATGGCAATGCCAAAAAGCTCTTCTTAATTCATTTTAACAAGAACAAAACAAAAACAGGGTCAAACATGATACAGCGGATCCTTTCAAAATGACTATGCGGTCGGTTGGTGCCCATTTTAAAAGACTCCACTTTGTCAAATGGATGAGAGAGTGTAACAGTATTGTCAACACGGCGTGCAAAGGAAACAACGCAAACTATTTATAGCCCAAATTGAAAGGAGGGGGTTCGGGGGTAGAATCCTCTAACTACTGTATATTCACAATGTAAAGAGCAGAAGGAGAAATGGCTTCCCTCCTGAAGGTGAATTTTATGCTACTAAAGGAAGACAAAAGAAGAACGGGGTCATGTCCATTAGTATGTGTCAAGTGTGGCATCAAGCTAAATGAAGACCTCCCAGTGAAAGAGTACTCAAAAAAATAATAATCTGAGGCATATGAAGAGATGCTTCTAAAGGTAGTTGAAGGCTGCTTTCACAATAACCGATGAAAGAAATAGAATTGGGGGCAGGGAGTGTTGGATGGGTTGAGAGACTGTGCCATCCTTCATCATGTACTGCAACGGTTTAAAGATTTCCTGATAAAGTGGATGCCCAGGCAGTTTGAAGACAGGAATTATCATCAGTCCAAAGCTAGCTATTTTGTATACATCTGCTGTTAGAAAGGGGGTGGGGTGTAGCCTACTAAGTGCACAGCTTTTCTAGTTCAACCTCTCAAACACTATCGAACACAAGAGAATTTCACTTTTTAAGCCTTAGAAACCCCTGAAAGTCATTAAGGCACCAAAACTTCCTCAGATTTTAATCTATTTATCTTTGTTTTGTGTTTTATTTGTTTTGTATGGTACAGTTGTATCATGTTGTATCGTCTAGCAATATGCTAAATGACACATAATCCAATGTTGGCAATAATATGCAGAGGTTGGCATTCCTGGATGTGCTATGGGACTGGGCAGAATAAGCAAGGATGAGGAGTAGGAAACGGAAAAGAGTGTTGTGGGCCTGATCTGTTAAAGCCACAAAGCAAACATTGATCCACAGTAAACAGCCTTCGTAGTGAAGCTCCTTTCAACAATAGATGGGCCGTTGAGCTTGACAATTTTCATCAGCGCACTTATACTGAAAAAATATATAAAACGCAACAATCAACAACTTCAAAGATTTTACTGAGTTAGAGTTTATATAAGGAAATCTCACAGATACCTGTGTTGTCCCACTCACTTCATCGGCTGTTTGAAGTTTCTGGATATTGGCACGAACTGGAACATGCTGTTGTACATGTCGATCCAGAGCACCCCAAACATGCTCAATGTGTGACATGTCTGGTGAGTATGCAGGCCATGGAAGAACTGGGACACTTTCAGCATCCAGAAATTGTGTACACATCCTTGCGACATGGAGCCGTGCATTATTATGTTGATGGCGGTGGATTAATGGCCTGGAAATGGGCCTCAGGATCTCATTGCGGTATCTCTGAGCGTTCAAATTGCCATAGATAAAATGCAATTGCGTTCGTTGTCTGTAGTTTATGCCTGCCCATACCATAACCCCACCACCACCATGGAGCACCCTGTTCACAACATTGACATCAGCAAACCGCTCGCCCACAACGCCATACCAGTGGTCTGTGGTTGTGAGGTTGGTTGGACAGACTGCCAAATTCTCTAAACCGACTTGAGGCTATGGTAGCTGGCTGTTGCCACCCCCCACCTGCCAACCTCCTCTTTTACGCTGCTGCTACTCTCTGTTTATCATCTATGCATAGTCACTTTAACTATACCTATATGTACATATTAACTCTGTACCGGTACCACCTGTATATAGCCTCGCTACTGTTATTTTCACTGTCATTTTACGGTTTTATTTTTATTTTGTATTTCTTTACTTATCTTCTGCTTACCTAATACCTATTTTTTACTTAAAAATTGCCCTGTTGGTTAGGCCTTGTAAGAAAGCATTTCACTGTAAGGTCTACCTACACCTGTTGTATTCGGAGCACGTGACAAATAAACTTTGATTTGAAATAAGCTTTTTGTGCGTCTGGGATCTTTTATTCCAGCTCATGAAACATGGGACCAACAGTTTACATGTTGCGTTTATATTTCTGTTCAGTATAGTTTCTGGAGCAAGCACTATCCCCAATATAACTGTAGTATAATTAGTTTGCAAGGAAAACAAGCTGTAGTCTAGGTGTTGTACTAAATACGCTTTCCAAAGTTGTACGAAAGAAAACCATTGGAAAAGCTGAGTAATCTAATGAGTAAACAAATATTAATGTGGCTGTTTATATCGGAGTTTGATAAATTACAAACAAAATATATGCCCATGCTGCCATAAAAATAGAAATGGTGTAAAATTATGAATGAAAGTTAAAAAAAAAAAAATTTAAAAGAGTAGGCTACTTATCATCAACATTATACTACTTAGTATCAGTATTATTAAGGGAGAAAATGTTCAAGACCCAATCAAGAGGCAGGTTTAGGTCTATGCTATGTGCACGGGGTAGGAGTTGAACAGTGGGGGAGACTGCATGTGTTCAGAGACCTGGTCTTCCCCTCCAAGGCTCTTATTTGTTTGTTTGTGTGGGAGCAGTAGATTGGTCTAGCTCCAATTAGGGAAACGGAAAGGGGGATACCTAGTCAGTTGCACAACCGAATGCATTCAACCGAAATGTGTCTTTCACATTAAACCCAACCCCTTTGAATCAGAGAGGTGCGGGGGGTTGCCTTAATTGACATCCACATTATTGGGGCCGGGGAGCAGTTGGTTACTAGCCTTAACCGCTAGGCTACCTGCCGCCCTTGAAGGCTAGTGCTTTAAGGGTTATTGGACAACTAAAAATACAAAAACGTCTCAGAAAATATTATTGTGACAGATTCTGGGTATTCCAGCTTACTGGCATGTTTGAATATGAACTTCCTGTGAAACAGACTTTTGAAGTTGTCAAAACATATCAAACCATATTACAATTATAGTACAAATGTAGATTTCTAATACTTAGCTGGCAGGCACATCAAATCAAATGTTATTTGTCACATGCTCCCGAATACAACAGGTGTTGACCTTACCGTGAAATGCTTACTTACAAGCCCTTAACCAATAATGCAGTTCAAGAAACAGAGTTAAAATATTTACTAAATAAACTCAAGTAAAAAAATATATAAAAAGTATCAATAAAATAGCAATAATGACGCTATATACAAGGGGTACTGGTACCGAGTCAATGTGCGGGGGTACAGGTTAGTCGAGGTAATTTGTACATGTAGGTAGGGGTAAACTGACTATGCATGAAATCAGACTGGAGACTGCTTGTTGACATTGTGTTAAAAGCACTGCTGCACCTGCCCTTTACTACCCCATACTGATGTTTCCCCAATAATAACAGCATCCTCCTGGGAATGACAGAGCCAACTCTACCCTACCTACAAGCCAAATACGTGGCACTTCACTTCCCTTCACTAGCAGAGTGTTTATTCTGGGGCTGTTTGAGCTGCATTGAGTGTGCTTGTACTATGACACAGATACAATGCAAACAGATGACCTACCCAACTAACAATAAGCAATGATCACAGTGCATACAGGGAGCTCTATGAGCCTGTTTCGTACAAGCTAAGGCAATGTGTGTGTAGAGTAGACCATTCATAACTGGTACTAGTCCGGTTGCRCCAATTTCRGTTAGACAACAATATATGCTAACRGAGAGATTYRTRGWTTGTCACTTTGAGCCTTGAACATTTACAATGTTGGAAACCCAAAATGTTCTACTTTGGCTTGGGCAGTCKMAGKTTTTGTTTTGGTGGCCTTGCAGCTTAATCTGCATATCYAATCTCACGTCTTTCATGATGCAACCATTTGGGTTTGTGAGACATCATTTATGAGGACTAACTTCTGCTGGTGAAGACTGCTAACCACATATCCTTTCATTCTGYTTTTGCCAGAGTGAGAAWATATATATWWWTTWYWTTTTTRCCACAGCTGACTAGTTGCAGGTGTAATTCAGCACCACAAGGAGTAATGCATCCTACCCCACCTGAACCCTGGGCCACTAAGCAGCCTGAGCAGGAACAAGMCCAACACCGCAGTATAATCCTACTTTCAATGGGCTCAGTGTAGAACATTTAAAGCACTAGAAAACCATTATTTAACTTTGTACAATCATGTGCATAGTGAATGCATATGATCGTATGAGTTAGTAGATAAATCCAAKATATGGTATTGTTGCCGTTAGTATCGATACTGTATCGTATCGTTGTGTGGCCATGAGGTTTAAAAGCCTTGGATTGAGCTCCTATTGGATATTGAATTATATATAATTCAATTATATATACATTGTGTTTGTATTGCAGATAAAATATTGTTAACATATTGGTATATTAAAGCCCAATGCAGATTGACCAAATCCCTGCTATAATCTTTTCAGGGGTTTTAATGAATGTGAAACATTCATGTTTATAAAAATTCACCTTCAGCAGTACTTTTTAACATTGCTAAGTGAAATGTATTTTCTCTCAGGATATGATCTCCCTGATCATTATGAAAGTTACWATTTTTTTCTTATATCACTAACAGTGAAGTGATTCCTTATTTTTCCCGGACCCTATTTTTAGCTATATTTTACATAAATAAATTAGTCATGTATTCAAATAATCAATTAGTTCATTCCCATGAGATAGTGAGCTGTGTGGATGCTGATGGCTGATGCTTAGAGAACTAACAAGACACAAGTACAGGAAAATTCTGATAAATAGGCAAAAGTGATGTACGTTTACCAAACACTCAACCATCATTCAAGTACTATCCATAAACTCAATAGACAGTCACGTAGAGAAGTGTTTCCCAACTCCAGTACCCATAACAGCACACATTTTTATTGTAGCCCCGGACAAGTACACCCGATACAACTTGTCAACTAATCATCAAGCCCCAGATGAGCTGAAAGAGGTGCGTTTGTCCGGGCTAAAACAAAAATGTGTACTGTTCAGGTACTTGAGGACCGGAGTTCGCAAACACTGATTTAGATGACATGGGCTGCGTTTAGACAGGTAGCTCAATTGTGATATTTTGTTTCACTAAATTGGTCTTTGAACCAATCAAATCAGCTCTGAAAAGGATCTGATGTGAAAAGATCTGATGTGATTGGTCAAAGGAACAAAATAAAATATTTGAATTGGGCTACCTGTGTAAATGAGACAAAGTCAGTCTGGTATAAAGTAGGCTAGTCATAACACTGTAGACTGAAGGTCATACCAAAATGACTACATTATGTCAACAATCAGTTAATCTGGGTTTGCTGGCAAATTCATGAAATGTTTTACATCAGTGATGAGTTTAAATGTTGAATTGTACATCAAAAAACCAATGATTATTACAGTGCCACTATGTTTGACATGTCCTGTATGATATGAAAATGACAGCAGTGTTAGGGAGGGTCACAAAATGAAACAAGACAAAATGATAGGCTTCTCAACTCGCCCCCTCTGAACTTGCCTCAGACAAGAGAGCTAGTTTTATTTCCAGCTCTGTATTACAAAGCACTACAATTGTTCCATATGCCTACCCAAACCTCTGTGACCTGTGTATCCACTATACACAGGCCCCATTACTTATGAATGCATTTATTGGGTCGATGCATTGTTAGCTGCCCCCCACGACTGTAATAAACAAAAACCCTAGGGGGATCCATGGTGGATGACATACCTCAACAAAAATAAATAAATAGGGGTCATACTTTGAGGACTTGTCAAATCAGGTGGGGCTAACAACTGCACTTCAATTAAATCTGAGGCTGTTTCCCATTAGTTCAAATAATATATACACTGATTGTAAAAAAAAACGGAACAATCAAAATAAAATCTATTGTAAGCCACGTTCAGCAGGTATAGCCAGATTTAAGTTCTGTCTCCGGAGATACTTATTCAGGTAAAACCATCAACAGCGCATAGATAGCAATAAACAGCAAATGCATAGATGTCAACTATAAACTGACAGTTTACTCGGCTACTGATATGCCTGGGGTTGTTTGGCATGCAAAAATACTTAGATCAATGACTAACACAGTTACATGCAGTTCGCACTGAAGTGACGCATCAGTTTCACAAAAGATTAGGTATTTTTGGTAGGTAGAGAGAAACATTTTTGTGAACCGGCAATTCGTAACGTTTAATAGATGTCTGACTGATTGCTACATTTGAATCGGTTTGGGGTCTCGCAGACCGATGCACTTCTATCTTAAACATTTGAATGGGACGATGCGTATCGGTAAATGTACATCCCTAATATTAACCCCCAAAAATATTTATCTGGCGTAACTTTAATGCATCCTAGCTAACAATTATTACATACATCTATTCATAGGGTTGGCTCAGAGATGATAGAGGACGAACATTGTATCTGTCCCATTATGCGTCTGTGAGAGCATGGGCAGATGAATTGAGGCCATCACCATTTTGAAGTAGTACATTTTCTTCTTCTACTACTTTTATGATTGGTAACAATGAAGGGTGCAAACGGCCACCTGCATGTGTTGTTTGAACAGGTATGAAGCCAAAATGGGCGATTTATTGCCATCTGCAGTTATGGAATGTTTGCTCACGTGTGTAATTCATTGGCTGATCCCTTCTGGTGACCTGGATGGAATTATGTGATCCTTCCTTAACCCATAGGAAGTCCCAACCAATTGACTACTTTAATATGGTGAAAGTCCTCAATGCACTGCCTAATCTAAAACACTACTTTTGGGTACTAGAGTCCTCTATCCATCTCTATGGGTTGCCTACACTTCCAGGATTACAAGCTAGCTAGAAACCTTGGAGGTTTCTCAGACGATCTGATGAGAATATGAGGAAGATCTGTAACTTGTTGTAACTTGTCATCTGATCTTAAAAGCACGTCTCGGTATAATATTATTATAATAAATAAATTATATATGTTTGTAAGGGCTGTCGCTCTCCTCATCCTCGGACGAGGAGAGGAGAGAAGGATCATCAGACCAATATGCAGCATTAGGGAAATAAGCCATCTTTTATTTAACACGACGGCAACACGAAACAAAACACTTACAAATAAACAAAACAAGAAAACGACGTGACGAAACCTGAACAGAAAACTTACATAACTAAACGTAAACTCACGGACAGGAAACAGACGACATCAAAATAAACGAACAGCCAAACAGTCCCGTATGGTACATACATTCGACGACACAGGAGACAATCACCACAAACAAACAGTGAGAACACCCTACCTAAATATGACTCCTTAATTAGAGGAGAACGCAAAACACCTGCCTCTAATTAAGAGCCATACCAGGCAACCACAACCAACATAGAAACAGATAACATAGACTGCCCACCCAAAACACATGCCCTGACCTAAACACATACAAAAACAAACATAAAACAGGTCAGGACCGTACAATGTTTCTTAATGTGCAGTGGCGGGCAATGATTTAGCAGCGGTGGTGCGCCGCTGCTAAATAAATATAGGGGAAACACTGAACCCCATACCCCCCTCACCCAAGATAAACCTAATCTGACAATAAAGGAAATATTAGTGGACATAATGATAACATTAAATTCACAAACATAGCTGGAGATGTACTTTCAGGAAAAGGTTTCATTATGGAGATCTACTGCAATAAATTTAAGCGAAATCCTCATTCAAATAATGCAGTTTTTGAGCCCTCATTAAACCCCAATCAAGGACATGTTGCAGGGATGAGTCATCATCTCAATCCAGCTGTCCACGGGGCATACATCTGATTAGCATACCCACGCTCACACACCAGGCGCAAATGTAAATATTGTAATAAAACCCTCCGTAAACATTGCTCCCGT
>NC_036850.1:19412775-19428558 GCF_002910315.2 Salvelinus sp. IW2-2015
GACAACTAAAAATACAAAAACGTCTCAGAAAATATTATTGTGACAGATCTGGGTATTCCAGTTACGGCATGTTTGAATATGAACTCCTGTGAAACAGATTTTGAAGTTTGTCAAAACATATCAAACCATATTACAATTATAGTACAAATGTAGATTTCTAATACTTAGCTGGCAGGCACATCAAATCAAATGTTATTTGCACATGCTCCGAATACAACAGGTGACCTTACCGTGAAATGCTTACTTACAACCCTTAACCAATAATGCAGTTCAAGAAAAGAGTTAAAAATATTTACTAAATAAACTCAAGTAAAAATTATAAAAAAGATACAATAAAATTAATGAGGCTATATACAGGGGTACAGGTTAGTCAAGAGGTAATTTGTACATGTAGGTAGGGGTAAAGTGACTATGCATGAAATCAGACTGAGACTGCTTGTTGACATTGTGTTTTAAAGCGCCTGCTGCACCTGCCCTTCACTACCCCATACCATGTTTCCCCAATAAATAACAGCAGCATCATCCTGGGAATGACAGAGCCAACTCAACCCTACCTACAAGCCAAATCGTGGCACTTCACTAGCAAGGAGTGGTTTATTCTGGGGCTGTTTGAGCCGCATTGAGTGTGTGATTACAATGCAAACAGATGACCTACCCAACTAACAATAAGCAATGATCACAGTGCATACAGGGAGCTCTATGAGCCTGTTTCGTACAAGCTAAGGCAATGTGTGTGTAGAGTAGACCATTCATAACTGGTACTAGTCCGGTTGCGCCCAATTTCGTTAGACAACAATATATGCTAACTGAGAGATTATGTTTGTTCACTTTGAGCCTTGAACATTTACAATGTTGGAAACCCAAAATGTTCTACTTTGGCTTGGGCAGTCCTAGAGTTTTGTTTTTGGTGGCCTTGCAGCTTAATCTGCAATCACATTCTAACGTCTTTCATGATGCAACCATTTGGTTTGTGAGACACATCCGTTTCAATTGCCGCGGTCATGATCGCCAACGGCGATTTCTAGACGTTTCTGTCTGTCGAGCTCTAGTGCGATCTAAAGGTAAGTGGAGCTACACACAACACTTCTCCGTCTTTCATTCGTGAAGGAGGCTCTTTAACTCCCCACAAGTATGCGAGACATTTTACATTTTCTGATTATTTTTGCCAATAGTTAAGGTGAAGTATCTTTTTCACACAGCTTAGTAACTTAAGTTGGCAAGGATTACACATTATACAGGTTGCCCACAAGCATCCACACTAGAGAAGTTGAACAGTGTGAGTTAACTTCCATGACACACCACACGGACCGAATCCACATGCACTACTCCTACACGACCCTCTGAAGACCCAGGAATTGCAAGGGCGCGACGTTACCGGACACAGCCGCCCAGATAGGTAATCTAAGCCTTCCTCTAAATCACCGACTCGAGCTCAGTATTATCTGCCGTAGATGCAAGTAATCATTCATTGAAGCTGCAGCTGTAGAAACCATTACTTAGAACATACTACTTCAATATGCACTGTATACAAACTGATGAGAAATGCAATCCAATTTAATTGCATTACTTTTGTATTGACATTGCATTGCGAGATGGTAGAGGTTGAGAATGTCAGTTATGATTGCCTCAAGACTGATATTAGTGAGATAATCCACTATGCACAGTTATGATGTTAAGTCTGAGTTTACCTGTAGTTCAGTTATCTCTCTGATACTGTTTGAGCCATTTCGAGGTGTTTAAAAAAGTCCTGCGGTATTTGAGCTCCTTGTGATATGAGAGTGTGAGTAGGGGGTGTGCCGCGATTGAGGGTGTTGTTTAAAAGCCGTGATGAGGGCTGCGTACAGTATAGTGAGTATAGTGCGTGCAAGAGTGTAATATTAGATACGAGTGTAGTGAGAGTTCTATTATGATGTCAGTAGTGGAAAATAGGTTGGTTAACAATATAATTGGTATTAGTAAAAGCCTCCAATGCATGTTGTAGTTCGGTACTGCGACAATACGCACTGACGATATAAATGTCTGTTACAAGCGAGGAGTTGAATGAGCATATAGTTTAAAAGACCCAAGTCTATGGCATTACAAAAATTGAAAATCATCACCAAATTCACACTTGCTATTTAAAACATTTGGGCTCAGTGAGATCGTCTTTTCTCTCAGGATATGATCTCCCTTGATCATTATGAAGTTACTATTTTTTCTTTATTAATCACTAACAGTGAGTGATTCCTTATTTTTCCCGGACTATTAGCTATATTTTACATAAATAAATTAGTCATGTATTCAAATAATCAATTAGTTCATTCCAGAGATAGTGAGCTGTGTGATGCTGATGGCTGGAGCTTAGAGAACTAACAAGACACAAGTACAGGAAAATCTGATAAATAGGCAAAGTGATGTACGGTTTCCAAACACTCAACCATCATTCAAGTACTATCCATAAACTCAATAGACAGTCACGTAGAGAAGTGTTTCCCCACACTCCAGTACCCATAAACAGCACACATTTTAATTGTAGCCCCGGACAAGTACACCCGATACAACTTGTCAACTAATCATTCAAGCCCCAGATGAGCTGAAAGAGGTGCGTTTGTCCGGGCTAAAACAAAAATGTGTACTGTTCAGTACTTGAGGACCGAGTTCGCAAAACACTGATTGAGATTGACATGGGCTGCGTTTAGACAGGTAGCTCAATTGTGATATTTTGTTTCACTAAATTGGTCTTTGAACCAATCAAATCAGCTCTGAAAAGGATCTGATGTGAAAAGATCTGATGTGATTGGTCAAAGGAACAAAATAAAATATTTGAATTGGGCTACCTGTGTAAATGAGACAAAGTCAGTCTGGTATAAAGTAGGCTAGTCATAACAATGTAGACTGAAGGTCATGCCAAAATGACTACATTATGTCAACAATCAGTTAAACTGGGTTTGCTGGCAAATTCATGAAATGTTTTACATCAGTGATGAGTTTAAAATGTTGAATTGTACATCAATAACCAATGATGATTACAGTGCCACAATGTTTGACATGTTCTGTATGATCAGAAAATGACAGCACAGTGTTAGGATCACAAAATTAAACAAGACAAAATGACAGGCTTCTCAACTCGCCCCCTCTGAACTTGCCTCAGACAAGAGAGCTAGTTTAATTTCCAGCGCTGTATTACAAAGCACTACAATTGTTCCATATGCCTACCCAAATCTCTGTGACCTGTGTATGCACTATACACAGGCCCCATTACATATGAATGCATTTATTGGATCGATGCATTGTTAGCTGCCCCCCACGACTGTCAAAAACCACTAGGGGGATCCATGGTGGCATGATCATACCTGCAACAAGAAATAAATAAATAGGGGTTCATACTTTGAGGACTTGTCAAATCAGGTGATGGGCTAACAACTGCACTTCAATTAAATCTGAGGCTGTTTCCCATTAGTTCAAATTAATATATACACTGATTGTTTAAAGCAAAACCTGAACAATCAAAATAAAATCTATTGTAAGCCCCGTTCAGCAGGTATAGCCAAGATGAAAGTTCTGTCTCGGCTACTGATATTGCCTGGGGTTGTTTGACATGCAAAAATACTTGAAGCTCAATGACTTAACACAGTTACATGCAGTTCGACACTGAATTTTGACGCATCAGTTGTCACAAAAGATAAGAGGTATTTTCGGAAGGTAGAAAGAAAACATTTTTGTGAACCGGCAATTCGTAACGTTTAAATAGATGGTCTGACTGATGCATGCTACATTTAGATCGGTTTGGGGTCCGCAGACCAATGCACTTCTATCTTAAACATTTGAATTAGGGACCGATGCGTATCAGTAAATTGTTACATCCCTAATATTAACCCCAAAAAATCATGTATCTGCCGTAACTTTACTGTATCATAGCTAACAATTATTACATACATCTATTCATAGGGTTGGCTCAGAGATAGATAGAGGACGAAACATTGTATCTGTCCCATTATGGCATCTGTGAGAGCATGGTCAGATGAATTGAGGCCATCACCATTTTGAAGTAGTACATTTTCTTCTTCTACTACTACTTTATGGGTCCATACGGCCACCTGCAGTGTGTTATTTGTACAGGTATGAAGCCATGGATGGCAATTTACTGCCACCTGCAGTTATGGAATGTTTGCTCACGTGTATAATTCATTGGCTGATCCCTCCTGGTGACCTGGATGGAATTATGTGATCCTTCCTTAACCTATAGGAAGTCCCAACCAGTTGACTACTTCAGAATGGTGCAAGTCCTGAATGCTATTGGGTACTAGAGTCCTCTATCCATCTCTATGGGTTGGCTACACTTCCAGGATTACAAGCTAGCTAGGTACCTACCTTGGAGGTTTCTCAGACGATCTGATGAGAATATGAGGAAGATATGTAACTTCTTGTAACTTGTCAATCTAATCTTAAAAGCACATCTCGGCAGAATTTTTTTATTATAACAAATACATTTATATATGTTTTTTAATGTGCAGTTGGGCAATGATTTGGCAGCGGTCGTGCGTCGCTGCTAAATAAATATAGGGGAACACTGAGCCCCATACTCCCCCTCACCCCAAAGATAAAACTAATAAAGGAAATATTAGTGGACATAATGATAACATTAAATTCACAAACATAGTTGGAGATGTACTTTTTCAGGAAAAGGTTTCATTATGGAGATCTACTGTAATACATTTAAGAGAAATCCTCATTCATATAATGCCGTTTTTGAGCCCTCATTCAAACCCCAATCAAGGACATGTTGCAGGGATGAGTCATCATCTCAATCCAGCTGTCCACGGGGCATACATCTGATTAGCATACCCACGCTCACACACCAGGCGCAAATGTAAATATTGTAATAAAACCCTCCATAATAGCATTGCTCCCGTGTCTTGGAAAGGCTTTGCTTTGTATATTTTTCCCACTTTCAGCAATATTGTATGACTGTGAGCAAGTACGCAAATAACAGTTATTAAAACTGGATTTCAGGTGCAGATTTCTGAGATCCTTCTACAGGCACCCTCCTCTCTATTCTGTGCCTTATGCTCTCTCTCCTGCCATTTTCATCATTAGTATAAATATCATCCTCATTATTGACAACATGAGTAACCATCAAGGCAGATATTCAACTGTACATTTTGATCTCAAGATATCAATAACTGAAGTCAAATTCATGGAACCTGTTGACAAAACAAGCACATTCTGCACACATTAATGTTCTCATTTGTAATGTAAGCAACTAAAACTGGCACAAGGATACGTTTGGGTGTGATATGATAAAAACGGCTATATTCACACATTATGGACCTATGCCACTAATAGTTTGCATGTACAGTACATTGATGTACATGTATCTAAATTAAACTAAAGCCGCAGACTGTGTAAGATGAAAGGGTTAAAGTAGCTCAACATGACAGTCCGGTGGAGCACCCACGAGGGGGTTGTCTGCTCAGCAATGCTGAACCACCTGCTGCTCTATAGACTCAGGCACCCCATTTCACTAATGAAGTCCCAGACTCTCTTTCACACCACGCCCCCATCACCACTATGAAATGGTCTACTCATGAAAGTAATGAGCCAGGGAGGGAGAGACTCTGCTGGCCACTGATAACCTCAGACTAAACTTGCAACCTTACGAGACAAGGGCTTAATATCTGGCCGTCAATCAGCCCCGGCGTCCCTAGCTGGAGTGTTTAATTACAAGGATCAATTATTCACCAGCCTCCTCTTTCACTACACTGTGCGCCGAAAAACAATGGATGAGTGAGAAAAAAAAACAGTGGCCGTGGCCCACAGGGGGGCCCAATTTTACCCTTGGGGACAGTTAACCCCCTGCTCTTGGACATACACAGAGTGTACAGAACATTATGAACACCTGCTCTTTCCATGACATTGACTAACTGACCAGGGGAATCCAGCTGAAAGCTATGATCCCTTATTGATGTCACCTGTTAAAGCCACTTCAAATCGGTGTAGATGAAGGGGAGGAGACAGGTTAAAGAAGGATTTTTAATCCTTGAGACAATTGAGAAATGGATTGGGTGTGTGCGCCATACAGAGGGTGAATGAGCAAGACAAAATATTGAAGTCGTTTTGAACGGGGTATGGTAGTAGATGCCAGGCGCACTGGTTTGTGTCAAGAACTGCAACGCTGCTGGATTTTTCACACTCAACAGTTTCCCGTGTGTCAAGAATGGTCCACCACCCAAAGGACATCCTTTGTCTATGGGAAGCATTGGAACGCTTTTGACACCTTGTAGAGTCCATGCCTCAACAAATTGAGGCTGTTCTGAGGGAAAAGGGAAGGTGCTCCTAATATTGAGGTCCTTCTACTTCAAAAAGCACAAGAAAGAGGATTTCGACACCCACCATCTCAGAATGTTCTGAAATTGTTTCTGTTGTTAGAAACTGATAAGATTCTGTATACTGGTTGTTAGGGTGGAATTGGCGTGGGGTGCAGGGGGTCCATGGGTGGCTTTTGACTATTTATTTGGATTCCTCGTGTCTTAGTCCCTGTTAGAAAAAAGTTTGGTCCAAATCAGATGTTAGGTATTTATTGAATAGTATATGAATTCTATAAAAACAAAATTGCCAATTTGGGAGCAATTTAATTAGCTTAATTTATCAGAGATTAAATTATATTTCAACAAAATAATGTTGCAGGAATGCTAGTCTTATCTGTTTCTAACTACGGAAACTATTTCAGAACAATCCGAGATGGTAGGTGTCATGTCATGAAATGACCCACTTCCAAAATACACTTTGAAAAACATCCTAGGGAAAAACAGAAAACCATGCCAAGGTTTTCTGTTTTTCCCTAGGATGTTTTTCCAAGTCAGTGGGAGAACATCCTGCGAAGAGAATTTTACAGTTTTAAAGCTAGTTTCCTGCAATTTTACATATTTTGCCATAGTATGAGAACACAGCATAAGCCATCTGACTGACTCAAACATTATAACAAAATCAATGTTGGCCTCATGCCATGACATTTTTTGATTCTCCCTGACTGTCTAGTATTTATATTAGAGGTCGACCGATTAATTGGAATGGCCGATTAATTAGGGCCGATTTCAAGTTTTCATAACAATCGGAAATCTGTATTTTTGGACACCGATTTTTTTTTACACCTTTATTTAATCTTTATTTAAGTAGGCAAGTCAGTTAAGAACACATTCTTATTTTCAATGACGGTGGGTTAACTGCCTCATTCAGGGGCAGAACGACAGATTTTTTCCTTGTCAGCTCGGGGGATTCAATCTTGCAACCTTACAGTTAACTAGTCCAACGCTCTAACCACCTGATTACATTGCACTCCACGGGGAGCCTGCCTGTTATGCGAATGCAGTAGAAGCCAAGGTAAGTTGCTAGCTAGCATTAAACTTAGCTTATAAAAAAACAATCAATCAATCATAATCACTAGTTAACTACACATGGTTGATGATATTACTAGTTTATCTAGCGTGTCCTGCGTTGCATATAATCGATGCGGTGCGTATCGTTGCTCCAATGTGTACCTAACCATAAACATCAATGCCTTTCTTAAAATCAATACACAGAAGTATATATTTTTAAACCTGCATATTTAGCTTAAAGAAATCCAGGTTAGCTATACTGTTACACTGGCAATACTAAAGTGCCTATAAAACATCCAATAGTCAAAGGTTAATGAAATACAAATGGTATAGAGAGAAATAGTCCTATAATTCCTATAATAACTACAACCCTAAAACTTCTTACCTGGGAATATTGAAGACTCATGTTAAAAGGAACCACCAGCTTTCATATGTTCTCATGTTCTGAGCAAGGAACTTAAACGTTAGCTTTCTTACATGGCACATATTGCACTTTTACTTTCTTCTCCAACACTTTGTTTTTGCAATATTTAAACCAAATTGAACATGTTTCATTATTTATTTGAGGCTAAATTGATTTTATTGATGTATTATATTAAGTTAAAATAAGTGTTTATTCAGTATTGTCGTAATTGTCATTATTACAACAAAAAAATGTAAATAAAAAAAAATAAAAAAAAATAATAATAATAAAAAATAAAATAAATAATCGGCCGATTGATCGGTATCGGCTTTTTTTGGTCCTCCAATAATCGGTATCGGCGGTGAAAAATCATAATCGGTCGACCTCTAATTTATATAGTGATAGATCATGATCTTATTAAAAAAATTATTTAAAATAAAAATATATGCCTCCCGAGTGGCGCAGCGGTCTAAGGCAATGCATCACTACAGACCCGGGTTCGATCCCAGGCTGTGTCACAACCGGCCGTGACCGTGAGTCCCATAGGGCGGCGCACAATTGGCCCAGTGTTATCCGGGGAAGTGGAGAGTTTGGCCGGGACGGCTTTACTTGGCTCATCGCACTCTAGCGACTCATTGTGGCGGGCCGGGCGCCTGAAGGCTGACTTCGGTCGTCAGTTGAATGGTGTTTCCGCCGACACATTGGTGCAGCTGGCTTGCAGGTTAAGTGGGCGGGTGTTAAGGAGCGCGGTTTGGCGGGTCATATTTCGGAGGACGCATCACTCAACCTTCGCATATTTGAGATTCTTGAAAGTAGCCACCCTTTGCCTTGATGACAGCTTTGCACAGTCTTGGTGTTCTCTCAACCAGCTTCATGAGGTAGTCAACTGGAATGCATTTCAATTAAACAGGTGTGCCTTGTTAAAAGTGAATTTGCGGAATTTCTTTCCTTCTTAATGCATTTGAGCCAATCAGTTGTGTTGTGACAAGGTAGGTGTGGTATACCGAAGATAACCCTATTTGGTAAAAGACCAAGTGCATATTATGGCAAGAACAGCTCAAATAAGCAAAGAGAAACGACAGTCCATCATTACTTTAAGACATGAAGGTCAGTCAATACGTAACATTTCAAGAACTTTGAAAGTTTCTTCAAGTGCAGTCTCAAAAACCATCAAGCGCTATGATGAAACTGGCTCTTATGAGGACCGCCACAGGAAAGGAAGATCCAGAGTTACCTCTGCTGCAGAGGATAAGTTAATTAGAGTTACAAGCCTCAGAAATTCCAGCCCAAATAAATTCTTCAGAGTTCATGTAACAGACACGTCTCAAAATAAACTGTTGAGAGGGGACTGCGTGAATCAGGCCTTCATGGTCGAAATGTTGCAAACAAACCACTACTAAAGGACACCAATAAGAAGTCCAAATGTGAGATTCTTGGTTCCAACCGACGCAAAGTAGGTGAACGAATGATTTCCGCATGTGTGGTTCCCACCGTCAAGCATGGAGAAGGTGGTGTGATGGTGCTTTGCTGGTGACACTGTCAGTGATATATTTAGAATTCAAGGCACACTTAACCAGCATGGTTACCACAGCATTCTGCAGCGATATGCCATCCCATCTGGTTTGCGCTTAGTGGGACTGTCATTTGTTTTTCATCAGGACAATGACCCAACACACCTTCAGGCTGTGTAAGGACTATTTGGCCAAAAAGGAGAGTGATGGAGTGCTGCATCAGATGACCTGGCCTCCACAATCACCTGACATCAACCCAATTGAGATGGTTTGGGATGAGTTGGACCGCAGAGTGAAGGAAAAGCAGCCAACAAGTGCTCAGCATATGTGAGAACTCCTTCAAGACTATTGGAAAAGCATTCCAGGGGAAGCTGGTTGAGAGAATGCCAAGAGTGTGCAAAGCAGTCATCAAGGCAAAGGGTGGCTACTTTGAAGAATCTAAAATCTAAAATATATTTTAATTTGTTCAACACTTTTTTGGTTACTACATGATTCCATGTGTTATTTCATAGTTTTGATGTCTTCACGATTATTCTACAATGTAGAAAATAGTACAACTAAAGAAAAACCCTTGAATGAGTAGGTGTGTACAAACTTTTGACTGGTACTGTAGATATAGCGCCATTATCTTTTCTACGTACTTTATATATGGTTTAGTCGTTTAAGTTTACACTGAAACATGTAAACAAATATGTATGTTTTATCATATTTTTGGGAGTGGAGGCAACGATTTAGCAGCAGTAGCCTTTATGTAAATGGAGCTATTTATGTAAATGCATAGGCAACCACAAACAGTTGCAAAAGTCTCTGGATAATAGCCAGTTAGGTCATCCATTTCTTCACTTATTAATTTTTTTATTTAACAGATTGAACTATAGATTTAAAAAACTATTTATGCTGAGTAAGTTGAATCTCCGCAGTTCAGCACATACACTTTCCTGTCTCCCTGTTTTTCAGACAGCAGAAAGTATAAAGGTGCTTTGATTTCCTAAAAGTTATTTCATTATTTGGCTAACAAATATCATTGGAACTAAAACACTCTTGTAAAAGGACATTGTACTTGTTATGTATTTAAATTCAGGTAAGGACAAGGTGTAACGCGGGAGGCCATTTTAATTCCACAAGGGGGAGTGTTGTGAGACTGCAGTGGCCACCTTGTTTTCCCTGCTAAAGCAGTAGTGGATCTTTCCCTGGACACCCAGTTGACGGCTCATTAATCTGCCCTGGCGGAGCTCCCCAATCCTGGCACCAGAGAAAAGGATTCCCCACACCTTGTCCTCACTCTCACCTGCCTGCGCAAACCACTGAGGTGAGGAGGGGACGAGGGCCACAACAACAAGACGGGGGATTCCTGGCAGCATAAAAACAAAGAAATCACTTCCTGCCCGTGGAGCCACCGGGATGTCCTCTGAATAAGAGTAGGAGCGTGTGAAAGCAGGGGACACACACACCACACACACAGAGAAACACTCACCCACTATCATCTGTGGGCTGGTAATGAGGATGCTGGAGGAGAAAACTATTGCAGTGGTTGTGGGTGGACCTGACAAAGACAAAATACTCAACAATATTGAGTTCCGGGGCTGGGCAACAGCTTTTAGTCATTCATTTTGAAAAGATGTCTCTTTCCTTAGAGTGATTGGGAGGTTGTGAATGGGGGCTGGATAAATGTTCAACTTGCTGAGAAAAGTTAAAACGTATTATTTATTTTAAACATTGTAATAAATGCTATGTTCTACACTTGCAGAGAACATTTGTGCAAGACAGTTTTCTTCATTGTTTCATCAAACAATTAGGTTACAACAAAGGAGTGTCAGGGATGATGCAGGGGGTTTCATCAAGGCTATTAACTTAGCCTGAGTAATAAAGCCTAATTGTATCATCAGCCAGGGTGTACCACAGTGATTTATGATTACTGACTGATGGATACTCTCTGTATGTTCCTAGCTGACGGGGCAGCCCTAACATTATGTGGTGATGCTGACTGACACTACCTTCTCTAGTGTATATGATCAGTCATTAAACTAATGACTTGCAAGTATCAAAAGGAGTGACAGAGTAGGGATACCGTACATCATGTGGACTTTTAAAATATGGCATCCTATTCATCCATTTAAAAATCTTAGTGGCACTTTGTTAGTGTTAGTCATCTTCTGACACCTTCTTACTTTGATTCAATTGGATTTATTTAGTCATTTTCATAGCAATAAGCAGCCAGAAATCCTGTTACTCTCATGTAAATAAAATACCCTATCCTTCAGCTCTCCTGTCTTGAGTAAAGTAATAACCTCCAGGTCAGGAAAAGCCTGATTCTGCCCTGAGAAAGGATATCCTTCTCCAACGCCCCGACCGCCGTCTCCCACATCACGGTTTATAACCACCTTTAGGCTCACACTAACCATTATTCAATTAGCCAAATGCTACAATTGCATCAAGATGGTGAAGATAATTAGGTTAAAATGGTTATCCGGCTGCTAAGCGCATTCACGTTCAAGGTGAATAGAAAAATATTAAATTGTACAAACTGTAATCTTTTAAGAGCTAATTTGGTGGTTAATGAGGGCCAATCTAGTTGGGTAATTTATGGTTGATGGGAAGGAAGGACGCAGGAGAGCAACACTGTGGCTGCTTGAGATAAAGCTAATTTTGGAGTATAAAAGGGTTTCAAAGGTCCATCTCTAGACTTATCAAACTATCTCTAGACTGATCAGCACAATTAAAGACCTAAGCCCACAACCGTATCGTCATTTCTGTAAGTAGTAGAATCACTTGTTATTTTAAGGGCTGTGCATCATACTAGCCTGACAGTGTGAGATAAATGTGGGAAATATCACAGTCACCTGTGTAGATATCTGTGCTGGACTTCATGCGTGGGAGGCAGCGGGGCGTGAAAGGCTACATTGCATTTACCACTTTGGTGTAATTACAGCGTTTGCTCTCAGATACCCATCATCTCCCTAAGTGTCCATTCATACACACTATGCTTAGCCTGACAAGAGCAACTACGCAGGTTGATTGCTTTACAATAGCGGATCAAAATATTAATCTGACTCAGTTCAGTGACTTAAGTGAGTATTTGGCTAACATGGAGCGTGGGTTTCCTCCCAGTCATTGACTTGTCAGTGAAACCCCCACTTAAACAAACAGGGTCTGTGATTACACTACCTAGCTGCTCTACAGGACAGCTGATGAAACAGAGTGCAGACACCTGATTGCCTTACTGGTTCATTAACAGAAATGGTGGGGGGATTTCACATAGAGAATCTCTACCATAAGAATTCTACTGTAAGACTGCTTAAGTGTTTACATGTGCTGGTAGCTGTTTATTAACATGTATACTGACCAAGGCTGCTATTACATATAGTATGACCATCATAACATGAATGAATAAACATTTTATTTATTAAGCGCATGTTTGTGAGACCTTATATTACAGTTTATAAATAGTTGCCATTGTCGTTGCAATTGCATTTTGCACGCGAGCAGTCTGAACATGACGCATTTGAATCTCCATCAAAGAGAATTACAGTAAGAGCTCGATTCAATCAAACATGCCAAAGTAGGCTTAGTGTTTATGTAGTTTCTATTTACACAACTAGCCTACTTCCTGCACACAAAGTGTCTCAGTCTGAAAGTTGAAGAAGGTAAGATGGATGTGCAGTACCCAAAACATTCTGCTAATGTATTTGAGTATGGGGGAGGGGACTGAGTATTCCAATGTGTATATACTGGAAGGCTGGTTTGACTAATGTTTGCTACGAGTGTAATATACAGCATCATACACAACGTAAGCACACCTTTAAAGGGGCAATCTGTGACTACTACATCCCACATGGCCTTTTAAATGAATGATGTATACCCACTGATTCTTGAAAGAATACCTTATAAATTCCTCAAGAGCTTAGTTCAAACTGTCGTACCCCATCAAGAACCAAAATATTGTGCTAAACTTGTTTGTAAATAATGTAATTATAAAACACTATGGCCTCAAAACATGGTTAAAACTCAAATGTTGCATCATGGATAGTCAGTTCATACATAGCTCTGTCTATGAATTTGAAAGTGGTTACATTTCTAAGCCCCATCCTCAGCATTTTACCAAACAAGTGGCTGGGGTGTCTTTATTATTGTTATACAGACAGAATTTGCTGCTTTAATGTAAAGTATTACAGCTTTAATTACTGTGCTACGTTGCGGTTCTTCCACAGCTTTAATATGTTTTTATTTCAGCATTTGGGGTTGAAGCACAAACTGTATAAAGCATAACCGTAATATATATGCAAGTAGGCTACACCCTAGATAAGAGCCTTCAATGTGCAGTGACTAGAATTACATAAAAATCCATGTAACACTTGTTTTTAATGGCAAGCCCTTGGCAAGCTTTATTGGGACAGTTGGCCAATAGAGCGGACATTGAAGGAGTTACAGTAAGAGGCGCTAAAGTTCAGGCAGGAGTGTTGCAGACAGCACTCTATGTCCTGCCAACAGCCTTAAGGTGGCACAATGCCCTGACTAAGATGTTGACCCATGGCCCCCACCTGCCCTGTCCGTGCAAGTCTTTCGGCCACCCAGGGGGCCCATAAAGTCTCCATCGGCACTGCCCACCAGAAACAGAGGCCTTGTGACTCATGTCCATCTGTCCTGGTAAGTATGTAAGGAAAACCAAAGTTAGTGGGATCCTGGTGACTTAAATGTGCCCTCTCAATAGAAGTAACCCATCTTATGAACTGAGAAGCGAAGTTAGGCCACGACCAATCTTTCAAAGAAAGCAGATTCTAATATGATTCTTCATTGGGGTAAAACAGGCAAAATGCAGCAACAAACCTACCTGCTGTTCCATAGAATATTTAACCATCAAGGGTCATACTAAGAAAAAGGTGGGTTGACACATACTTACAGCGTGTTAGAGAAGAAAGACTTACCGGCCAGGTTTGAAAATATCTAAACATCGGAGCACTTCTTTAAGCATGACAGGTGTGTGCAGTGTCTGTTCAGCCCAAGATGGTGGAGTCATCTTTACGTCTGTCCTGGTGACCTGGCTCCATGGGAGCAACCAGCCAGAGTAGGACAAACCTACTCCTTCCATGGCTAGCGCCTGATCTACAAGACAGCCCTCAAGAAGACACACTCTCCATGATGATCTCAAGGTGGGACAAGCAGACACATGCTGGCATGCCATGGTCTGAAGAGAATTGGAAGGGGACAGACATATGATGAAAGTGACATGACAAACACACAGCAACTTTGTAAGATAATATTCTAGCTAGTGGCTAATGCAATAAATGCCACTAATTGTGGATGGCATAAAGAATGCTATTGGAGAGCTACAATATGTAGCTAACATTTCTAGCTAAGCTAGCTAGGTATCAGAAAATATAAAGCATTGATCCGTTATTTCTATCTAGTTATCCAACTACAGTAAATAGCTAGCTACTTAGCCAACTACACAGTAAGCCAAATCAAAGTGGGCTCCAGGGCACCTTTTTACAGTAGAGTACAGTACTCAGTAGAAGAAACCACGTTGAAGAGTTATCAAATTCCAAAGTGGAGTACTGCGAAACAATGATGTGTGTAGCTAACTTGGTAGCTACTAGCGTTAGACAGCTAATAGCTAGCTATTCTCAGGTGCATCTTCATAAAAAACTCTCGGAGAAAAGTGTTCGGATATGTGAGTTCCGTTCAGCTGTAGTAGCTAGGGTTACAACACCTTGAATAGCTTGCAACTGGACGATGCAAATCGTACTTAGGACATTGGTCTTGACGCAATATTATACTTACTTTGTTATGTTAGCTATGTGTCATAATTGTTTCAATTACATTATAAAAAATGCTAGAAAATAGCTGGCATATGAAAATAGTTTTTAAACCACTTCCTCCACCAGCACTGCAATCAAATGACTGCAACACCAAGCTTATCGACGTCACTCAAAGTGCATAGCCAATCAGCTGTTGCGAAGGAAGAGGGGGCTTGTTTTTGAAAAGACGCGCTGGTCTTGGGAGAAAAAGTAGCGGTGGCTGTAACGTTACTTGCTAGCAAGCCACAATTGCAAATGTGAAACAATTATAGTCAAAGGTAAGCTGTGGGTGTATTATCCTTCGCTCCAGAGCAAAAGTAATGTTTACGATGTATTTTACAACTCGCAGCACTTACTGTTTTCGCTCGGAGGTGAGCTTATATGGCTCTTTGTTGACTGCTAATGTTAGCTAGCCACAACAAGGCACTACGGGCGACGAATACACGAGACATTCAAGTCTCCCTGTTCTTTATGTAACAACATATTTGTATATGTTCACTGCTTAAAATGTAAGGTTGTCGAATGCAAGTAGCTAGCTATGTTATTACATCTGGCCACGCCCAATTCCACAAAGCCTGGCCTCTGCGCCACTCCATTGGAGTATATCAGAAACATCTTTCACCTTGGAGTTTAGTCAGCTAAAGCATCTTCCTTGTGATCTCTCAACTAGATCAATACACAATAAGAAGAGTCATGGACGTGTGCAGCCATGTCAAAGT